>NW_006198015.1:239312-247625 GCF_000334495.1 Tupaia belangeri chinensis | reverse complement strand
GGCCTTTCAGACGGCGGATCTGAACCCCTCGACTAAGCTCCCCCCTCAGTCTCCGCAGCCTCCTCAAACCCCAGCCACAGACTTGCGCCCCTTGCCCAAGCCACTCCCCCGCGCACCCTGGGTCCCAGCCTCCGCCTCCGCCCGGTCGCCCCCTGTCCTGTTCCCCGCGAGGTCTAACCCAGCCTGCGAATTCCCGGCTCTCGCCCCAAACCTTCGCCCCGCCTCCCCGGCCGGGAGGCACCCTGCTTCTCTCGGTGCCCAGCCCCGCGCGCCTCCTGGCTCAGCCTTCCTCCCCCTCGTCCCCGCCCCTCCAGCCGCTCCCGCTCGGCCCCCGCACTCTGGCCGCTCGATTCCAGCCGGGATTCGAGCTCCCGGGATCTCCTTTCCCGGGCCATCCCGAACCAGCTAGTCTCCAGGTAAGAAGGCGGCTGCAAGTTCTCCGGGGCCTCCCCCTGGTGCGGTGGCCCCTCTGGGCAGCTACCTGCGCTGGGCGCCTCGGGAGTCCCGGGCCGGCGGAGGGTCGCTCCGCGCGTGGGTTAACGTGCCTGCTTGCTCAGTTCGGATGCCTGGACGCTCAGGTTAGGACCGCGTGGTTTCGACCCCGCGGCGTTGTTTTTGCGGGTGCACTTGCGTACGTCGCGATCTTCTCAAGCAGCCGGCTTTGTCACACACGGAAGGGGCTTGCGTGGAGCAGGTTGCTGTCTTTGCGGCTGCCGCTGGGTTTCCCGGTGCTCGCTGGGTTTCCAGTCGTACCTGTGGAGGGTGAAGGGTTGGCGGTGCAGGAGGACATGCAGCCATATTCTCCCACTTCGGCTGGCCGTCCAGAGGTTGCGAAGGCTCTCTGTGCGGAACCTGGTCGTGGCCAGCGGGGTGACCAGTACCTTCGTGAGAAGGAAAGCAAGGATGCTCCGAAAGCATGCAACAAGTAAAATCAGGAGCGATGTGGATGAGATCGCACTGCGAACGGGGGAGTGTGGGTGGATGGCTAGGAGGCCCAGGGGAGGTCTGCCGCAACCCGGGGACGTTCGCTGATACATGCCCAAGGCCCGTGTCACCCTGGTGGGCACAGTGAGCAGAGCCCACCCTTCCCAGGTGAGGACGTGACCACAGGCGGCGGGCTTGGCACACTCCCTCCTCCTGGGAGCAGTCCGTGCCCAGGCTGGACATCTGTGGGAAGAGGGTTTAAAACAGATGGCTGGAAAAGCCACGTGGTCCCTGGAGAGGTGGCGATGCCGGGTGACAGCCTGAGTGCCAGTGTGCGAACACGCCCCATCCCTTCCTCTGGCTTTCATTAAGTCGTGGATTAAATTAATTGCCTATTCCAGAGAGAGGACTTGTACAGAGGATTCTCTTTCGGTGATTGGCTCCTGGCCAGCCCACCCTCACTGAAGGCTTGGGAGCCTGTGTTTAGGCACCAGAGACCGGGTGACCACCTGGCTTTTGGGGTACAGCAGTTCTAAGCTTTTGTAAAACTGCCATAACTGTAACTCTTCTACCGATTGGCATGAATAATGATGAGCTCAATATTCCCATACCATTGAATAGGTGAGTAATTAGCCCAAGTCAGTCTGGGCGCAGTAGGGTCCCTCCGGGTGCCCAGAGATTCCTGTAAGCTTCTCATCCACGCTAACCAGCTGCTCTGTGATACGGCGGTGACTGTCAGGTGCCCTCCGGGCCAGGAACACCCTCTCCTGCCTAGTTCGCTGTGTTGGAAGTACTGGCTCTGCCGGGTAAATAAGTGGGTCCCCCCCTCTCGAAATGATCTGGGTCTATAACCCGTGTTTTTCCATTATGTTTCCCTGTTTTCAAAGTGTTGTCCTTACCTTCAACCACTTTAAATATAAATGTGTTTATTCGTGTGTGTGTTTGGGTAGTGAGATCAGTCTGCAGCCACTCCGACGGCTGGTCTTTACCCTCAGTGGGAACGGCAGAATTTCCATGAAATAAGTCAGCTGTCCGCATCCCAAATGGGGTTGGGGAGTGGGGCACCCACTAAGACTGCTGAGGGGTGAGTCCACCACAGCTTAAATCCAAGCTGGCCCAGCCCTGTTTGGCATCCCCCTCCCTGCCCACTGGTGGAAGACGCTCTCAGGGAGACAGGTGCCACTCGCAGAACCCCGTGGGCCCTGGACATTGCCCATCCTCACCCCAGGGCTGCTGCCCATCCAGATCCTTTCCTCGCAGGGCTGGGAGCGTCCGTCCTTGCTCATTTCTGGCAGTATGGTTTGCAGTGCTGGGGAGAGGGGAGGGAGGCTGGTGTTTGAGGACAGTGCTTTGGCTTGTCAGGGACAGCTGTGACCCACTGGCAGATGGAGCAAAGTCCACTCCTTTGCCTCTGTCAAAAGCCAGTCCAAGGGCATAGGCTAGCGGAGCTGTGGAGGGGGAGTGACCCATGCTTCCTTGCTTTTTGTTTTTATTTTTTATTTTTTTTTGGAATCTGGGAAGGGCTGGAATGGAAATGCTACTTGGGTGTGGGAACCTGCAGTGCCCCCGGCTGTCAGGGGCTTATCTTTCTTACCCAGACTGTCTTGTCTTCAACCTTGGCTCTTACCCAGAATTCCTGCAGCTGGTGGAAATCTGTTTTCTAGAAAAGGTTTAATTAATGCTTGTAGTTTGTCAGAGAGGAAGGGAGTGGGAGACAGAGATACTGGTGTTTGGAGGGGGTGGGAGAAAGGATGAGAGAATATTCGAGGTCCTGCCAATTCACTGGGGGTCATTTCAGCCCCGAGACCTGTCCTGGGATAAGGTCTGGGTTAGTGGGCAAGGAAGGGTACCCACATGCTGCTGTAGGGGTTACTGTCGGGAGCAGAGTCCCAGAAACAAGAAAGATGGCCTCACGAATAACCGGAAATAAGGTTCCCTGTACCCCCCCTTCTGGTTCCTTGTAGGCCTTCAAAGCTAGCTGGGAGTTGGTTTTCACGAGGTGGGAGAACACTGAGCTGCTTTGAGGAATGGTGGCTCGAGCAAGGCTGGTCTGGGCTCTGCCTGAACGAGCCGCCTCACACCTGAGATGCTGAAGAGTCCAGGAGAGTGTCACAAGGAGGAGCGACCCGGAGGGTCCCTGTGCCTAGATGTACCAGGTATATGAAGAGTGAACAGCCTTCTAACAGGACGGTGGGCCTTTTGATAGAAGCAGACTGCCAGGAGACGCTTCCTGAGCCTCCTGTGCAGGTGGGATGGGGCCCTTCGGAGCCTCTCAACCTGGGAATACTGTAAGGGCAGCCATGAGGAGGCACCCGTGAGCCTGGAATGAATCACAGGGGCTGCTCCAAGTCCATGAGCACTGGGCCAGGGGCACCTAACTCAGCCACACTGCACTCCAGCCTGCTTCCTGGCACGCACAGAACCTGCAAGCTGCAGGGCTTGTTTTCTGTGACCACTGGCTTTGGGGAAAGATCTGTTTCTGTTCCTTTTTTAAAAATTATTTCATTCATTCATTCATTCATGCATGCATTCATTTTAATTTGACCAGAGAGAGAGAGAAAAAAAGTGAGAAAGCAAGCCACCAGGTCCAGGACTGGAACTGCAGTCGGCCATGTGGGAGTGTCCGGTGCCTTAACCATCATGCCACCCACTGGTTCCTGGGGAAAGATCTATTTCTAATGAAGGGAGGAATAATTTCAGGAGCACAGAGGAAGCTAATGATTAAAAAGGCATAGGGGGTCAGCAGGTGGTATGGAGATTAAGGCCACAGGATCCCACATGGCCAACTGTAGATCAAATCCTGGACCCGGTGGCTTGAAATTATACCGGACACAAGTGCGCACATGCCCAAAATCCCGAGAGGAGAATGGAGGGATTGTGGTGTGGCCATTCTCCCTTGGGAGGTGATTTCTCCCTTAGCCTCCCCCGACCCTCCTGTCTCTTTCTGCTAAGCACACACACCTTATAGCAAAAGAAAAAACGTGTTGAAAAAGAACTTGGAGGAGCCCTGAGGAGCGGCGATGCAGCCAGGAGGCTGCCTTCACCACTGCGTCCTTTTGGCTGAGTCCCCCAGGCACACACCCACCCCTTCGCCCCACTCCCCAACCCCTTCATCAGCAGGTCAATGGGGCCACCTCTCCTGGGTTCCCTGGGGTGGAGGAGAGTTTGGAGAACTCAGACATCTGGCAGTAGAGACGGTAGGAATTTAAACATTCTCTTTCTAGAGTCACTTCCCCAACTTACACACCCACGTTTCTGTTTACAAGGTGTTTACAAGGTGGCTTGTCTCCCCTTCCCCTCACCCCCAATCCAAGGCTCATGATTTGGCCCTGGTGGGTGGTGATCAGATGTCCCCTAGAAGTTCCTGTGTTGGGACGTGATTGCCTTGTAAAGGTTTTAAGTGAAAACTTAATTTCTTTGTTCTGTCCCATAGGGGTGGGACTTTGGGGTGTGACAAAGTCATTAAGGTGGTCCCCCAAGAACGACTTCTGGTGTGTTTATAAGGAGAGGAAGTGAGGCAGACAGAGCCCACGTGGTTACAGAGCATGCTGCCTCTGCTCAAAGTTCTTTCTGCCATTTGTGATGCCTTTGGACTTCGTAGCCGCCAGAACCGTGACTCAGCGCACCTCTGTGTCTTTATAAATGACCCAGTCTCAGGTAATTCTGTTAGCAACACAATAACACACCAAGACACAGGCATCCTTGTGTCATCTGCTTGCCACCTCTGTACCTCTGCAAGTGACCGACTGCCTACAATCAATAGCATAAAGGGACCAGCAGTTGGTGTAATGGCTATGTCGCTGGACTCCCATGTAGTCAATTGCAGTTCAAGTCCGGACCCAGTGGCTTAAACTCACGCTGGGCGCATGTCGGTGATACGGCGGTGACTGTCAGGTGCCCTCCGGGCCAGGAACACCCTCTCCTGCCTAGTTCGCTGTGTTGGAAGTACTGGCTCTGCCGGGTAAATAAGTGGGTCCCCCCCTCTCGAAATGATCTGGGTCTATAACCCGTGTTTTTCCATTATGTTTCCCTGTTTTCAAAGTGTTGTCCTTACCTTCAACCACTTTAAATATAAATGTGTTTATTCGTGTGTGTGTTTGGGTAGTGAGATCAGTCTGCAGCCACTCCGACGGCTGGTCTTTACCCTCAGTGGGAACGGCAGAATTTCCATGAAATAAGTCAGCTGTCCGCATCCCAAATGGGGTTGGGGAGTGGGGCACCCACTAAGACTGCTGAGGGGTGAGTCCACCACAGCTTAAATCCAAGCTGGCCCAGCCCTGTTTGGCATCCCCCTCCCTGCCCACTGGTGGAAGACGCTCTCAGGGAGACAGGTGCCACTCGCAGAACCCCGTGGGCCCTGGACATTGCCCATCCTCACCCCAGGGCTGCTGCCCATCCAGATCCTTTCCTCGCAGGGCTGGGAGCGTCCGTCCTTGCTCATTTCTGGCAGTATGGTTTGCAGTGCTGGGGAGAGGGGAGGGAGGCTGGTGTTTGAGGACAGTGCTTTGGCTTGTCAGGGACAGCTGTGACCCACTGGCAGATGGAGCAAAGTCCACTCCTTTGCCTCTGTCAAAAGCCAGTCCAAGGGCATAGGCTAGCGGAGCTGTGGAGGGGGAGTGACCCATGCTTCCTTGCTTTTTGTTTTTATTTTTTATTTTTTTTTGGAATCTGGGAAGGGCTGGAATGGAAATGCTACTTGGGTGTGGGAACCTGCAGTGCCCCCGGCTGTCAGGGGCTTATCTTTCTTACCCAGACTGTCTTGTCTTCAACCTTGGCTCTTACCCAGAATTCCTGCAGCTGGTGGAAATCTGTTTTCTAGAAAAGGTTTAATTAATGCTTGTAGTTTGTCAGAGAGGAAGGGAGTGGGAGACAGAGATACTGGTGTTTGGAGGGGGTGGGAGAAAGGATGAGAGAATATTCGAGGTCCTGCCAATTCACTGGGGGTCATTTCAGCCCCGAGACCTGTCCTGGGATAAGGTCTGGGTTAGTGGGCAAGGAAGGGTACCCACATGCTGCTGTAGGGGTTACTGTCGGGAGCAGAGTCCCAGAAACAAGAAAGATGGCCTCACGAATAACCGGAAATAAGGTTCCCTGTACCCCCCCTTCTGGTTCCTTGTAGGCCTTCAAAGCTAGCTGGGAGTTGGTTTTCACGAGGTGGGAGAACACTGAGCTGCTTTGAGGAATGGTGGCTCGAGCAAGGCTGGTCTGGGCTCTGCCTGAACGAGCCGCCTCACACCTGAGATGCTGAAGAGTCCAGGAGAGTGTCACAAGGAGGAGCGACCCGGAGGGTCCCTGTGCCTAGATGTACCAGGTATATGAAGAGTGAACAGCCTTCTAACAGGACGGTGGGCCTTTTGATAGAAGCAGACTGCCAGGAGACGCTTCCTGAGCCTCCTGTGCAGGTGGGATGGGGCCCTTCGGAGCCTCTCAACCTGGGAATACTGTAAGGGCAGCCATGAGGAGGCACCCGTGAGCCTGGAATGAATCACAGGGGCTGCTCCAAGTCCATGAGCACTGGGCCAGGGGCACCTAACTCAGCCACACTGCACTCCAGCCTGCTTCCTGGCACGCACAGAACCTGCAAGCTGCAGGGCTTGTTTTCTGTGACCACTGGCTTTGGGGAAAGATCTGTTTCTGTTCCTTTTTTAAAAATTATTTCATTCATTCATTCATTCATGCATGCATTCATTTTAATTTGACCAGAGAGAGAGAGAAAAAAAGTGAGAAAGCAAGCCACCAGGTCCAGGACTGGAACTGCAGTCGGCCATGTGGGAGTGTCCGGTGCCTTAACCATCATGCCACCCACTGGTTCCTGGGGAAAGATCTATTTCTAATGAAGGGAGGAATAATTTCAGGAGCACAGAGGAAGCTAATGATTAAAAAGGCATAGGGGGTCAGCAGGTGGTATGGAGATTAAGGCCACAGGATCCCACATGGCCAACTGTAGATCAAATCCTGGACCCGGTGGCTTGAAATTATACCGGACACAAGTGCGCACATGCCCAAAATCCCGAGAGGAGAATGGAGGGATTGTGGTGTGGCCATTCTCCCTTGGGAGGTGATTTCTCCCTTAGCCTCCCCCGACCCTCCTGTCTCTTTCTGCTAAGCACACACACCTTATAGCAAAAGAAAAAACGTGTTGAAAAAGAACTTGGAGGAGCCCTGAGGAGCGCTGCTGCAGCCAGGAGGCTGCCTTCACCACTGCGTCCTTTTGGCTGAGTCCCCCAGGCACACACCCACCCCTTCGCCCCACTCCCCAACCCCTTCATCAGCAGGTCAATGGGGCCACCTCTCCTGGGTTCCCTGGGGTGGAGGAGAGTTTGGAGAACTCAGACATCTGGCAGTAGAGACGGTAGGAATTTAAACATTCTCTTTCTAGAGTCACTTCCCCAACTTACACACCCACGTTTCTGTTTACAAGGTGTTTACAAGGTGGCTTGTCTCCCCTTCCCCTCACCCCCAATCCAAGGCTCATGATTTGGCCCTGGTGGGTGGTGATCAGATGTCCCCTAGAAGTTCCTGTGTTGGGACGTGATTGCCTTGTAAAGGTTTTAAGTGAAAACTTAATTTCTTTGTTCTGTCCCATAGGGGTGGGACTTTGGGGTGTGACAAAGTCATTAAGGTGGTCCCCCAAGAACGACTTCTGGTGTGTTTATAAGGAGAGGAAGTGAGGCAGACAGAGCCCACGTGGTTACAGAGCATGCTGCCTCTGCTCAAAGTTCTTTCTGCCATTTGTGATGCCTTTGGACTTCGTAGCCGCCAGAACCGTGACTCAGCGCACCTCTGTGTCTTTATAAATGACCCAGTCTCAGGTAATTCTGTTAGCAACACAATAACACACCAAGACACAGGCATCCTTGTGTCATCTGCTTGCCACCTCTGTACCTCTGCAAGTGACCGACTGCCTACAATCAATAGCATAAAGGGACCAGCAGTTGGTGTAATGGCTATGTCGCTGGACTCCCATGTAGTCAATTGCAGTTCAAGTCCGGACCCAGTGGCTTAAACTCACGCTGGGCGCATGTGCGTGTGTGCTGAAGATCCCGTGAGGAAAATGGAGGAGAAGGGATGGGGTGATTTCTCACTTTCTGTCTTTTTTGTCTCTCTCTGTGGCAAGCACCTAAAAAAAAAACCCCCTAAAAAAAAAAAAAAAAAAAAAAAAAAAGATTAAAAAAACCCAGAGCTTTAAAAACCAGGGTATAGGGAACAGCAGATGGCGTAATGCTTGTTGCATGTTGGACTTCCACGTTGTCAGCTGCAGTTTGAGTCCTGGACCAGGCAGCTTAAAACTCTTGCCGGGCTTGTGTACATGCATGCTCCAAATCCAAAGAGGAGAATGGAGGAGAAAGGATTAAGACATGACCCTCTCACCTGGGGGGGGGGGGTGAT
>NW_006198015.1:237536-237805 GCF_000334495.1 Tupaia belangeri chinensis | reverse complement strand
GAAAAACCCCTTCAAAAAAAAAAAAAAAAAAAAAAAAAAAGATTAAAAAAACCCAGAGCTTTAAAAACCAGGGTATAGGGAACAGCAGATGGCGTAATGCTTGTTGCATGTTGGACTTCCACGTTGTCAGCTGCAGTTTGAGTCCTGGACCAGGCAGCTTAAAACTCTTGCCGGGCTTGTGTACATGCATGCTCCAAATCCAAAGAGGAGAATGGAGGAGAAAGGATTAAGACATGACCCTCTCACCTGGGGGGGGGGGTGATTTCTTG
>NW_006198015.1:234047-237500 GCF_000334495.1 Tupaia belangeri chinensis | reverse complement strand
CGTTCACCAGAAAGACAGAGAGAGACAGAGAGACAGAAAGCGAAAAATCACCCCCCAGGGGGGATGACCACGCCGCAATCCCTTCTCCTCCATTCTCCTCTCGGGATCTTGGGCACACACACACATGCACCCAGCATGAGTTTTAAGCCACTGGGTCCAGGACGCGAACCTGGGTCGACTACATGGGAGTCCAGCGACATAGCCTTTATGCTAACTCCTGGTCCCTGATTTCTTGCTTTTTGTCTCTCTGTTTCTCTCTGTCTCCCCAGTAATTACACATGCTCTTATAGGTTTATTTGATTTTATTTATTATCATTATTATTTTTAAGGAATTATTTTATTTAGATTTATTTACTTATTTATTTTAATTTGACCAGAGAGGGGACAGAGTGAGAGAGAGAAAGAGAAAGTAAGAAAGCAAGTTGCCAGGTCTGGGACTTGAACCGTGGCTGGCCATGTGATAGTCCAGTGCCCTTAACCACCATGCCACCTGCTAACCCTATTATTATAATTTGGAATCTACTTAGAGGTGGGGTGATGATGAGGCCTCATGAGTACACAGAGTACATCTGAATGGTTCAAAGGCTTTCCCTAGACTTCAGATCTGTCACACCGAGAAAGTCTATTTAAACCTTTTGCTGTGGTTGCATGGTAACCAAACAGGGCTACGTAGTTATCTGAAGACTACGGGTGACTTCCTGCTCAAGAGTACAGGGAGCTGTTTGGTTTTCTTTCAGATCTCCCGTATGTCAGTCAGACACACAGAGCGTGTAGTCCCACCAGAGGCCTCGAAGGGTTTCTCAGCTCGTGGGCATCAGCAGCTCGCTGTTAGAGACTTCCCAACACGAGTGGCTGGGTCTGGTTATGTATTAGCCACAGCGCAGTGGTTAGGAAGAGTGTAGACAGTGGCTTGCAGGTGGTACGGTGGTTACGTCACTGGACTCCCAGATGGCAGACTTCAGTTCAAGTCCTGGACTTGGCGGTTTGAAATTCATACTTGTGCGCCCAAGATCCCAGGAGGAGAATGGAGGAGGAGAGGTTGTGGCATGGCCATCCCCCTGGAGGTGATTTCTCACTTTCTCTCACATTGTCTCTGTCTCTCTCTCTCCCTGGTAAGCACCCACACCCTATAGCAAAAACCTCTAAAAAAAAAAAATAGTGTAGATGCTGAGGGCCGACCTTTAGACTAGTGGTTAAGGGAGCCAGATCCCACATGACCATGACCAGCCATGGTTCGAGTCCAAGCCTTGGCAGCTTGAAGAACACACTGGGTACAAGAGCAAGTGTGCCCCAGTCCGAACGGGATGCAGAAATGGAGCAGGGCTTGTGGCATGCTCCCCTGTTGGGGTGCTCTCTCCCCTTGTCTTTTTCTCTCTATTTTGCACTGGTGAGCACACGTTGCCCTCTGGCAATTTAAGGAAAAAAGGAAAAAAGAAAAAAAAAAAGTGCAGATTTTATAACACACTGGCTTTGAACCCTGTCCTGCTAAGTTGGCAGGGGGGCTAGAACCAATGATCATTCTCTTCAAGGGCAGCCTGCTGCTTTTTATTTATTTTTAATCTCTAAGAATTCAAAGTAAATGAGATTTTGTCTTTATTATTATTTTCTTTAAAGAATTATTTTATTGAACTTTATTTTATTTTTAATTTGACCAGAAAGGGACAGTGAAAATGAGAGTGAGAGAGAGAGGGAAAGTGAGAAAGCAAGCAGCCAGGTCCAGGATTTGAACCACGGTTGGCCCTGTGTAAGTTCAGAGCCCTCAACTTCCATGCCACCTGCCAGCTCTTATTATTATTATTTTTTAAATACTTGCCCTGCACTTGGAAAATAAAGCAATGACACATCGTGCCATATGTAGGGAGAACTGAGTTAAAAAGGGGAGGGACCAGCAGTTTGCGTAATGGCTATGTTGCTGGACTCCCATGTAGTCAACCGCTGTTCGTGTCCCAGACCTGGTGGCTTAAAACTCATGCTGGGCACGTGTGCGTGCGTGCCCAAGATCCCGAGAGGAGAACGGAGGAGAAGGGATTGTGGCGTGACCATCCCCCCTGGGAGGTGATTTCTCACTTTCTGTCTCACACGCACCCAAAAGCAAAAATAAATAAATAAATAAAAACTCTCCCCCAAAAAAAGGGGTGGGGGGAGGAGAAACCTCTCTGTGCTACACAATACTGCCCCCAGACACTCTAGCTTTTCTGGTCATGTCTTCTTCTTTTTTTTTTTTTTTTGGAGAGGTTTTTTTCTATAGGGTGTGTGTGCCCACCGGACAGAGAGAGACAGAGAGACAGAAAGCGAGAAATCACCCCCTGGGGGGGATAGCCATGCCGCAATCCCTTCTCCTCCATTCTTCTCTCGGGATCTTGGGCATGCATGCACACACGCCTGGCATGAGTTTTAAGCCATCAGGTCCAGGACTCGAACCGCGGTCAACTACATGGGAGTCCAGTAACATAGCCATTACGCCAACTGCTGGTCCCTGGCCATGGTTGCTTCTTGATTTCCCAGACAAGGTCTTCATTGGTCGTCAGTTTGTCTCCATCACAGTTCCTAATGGGAGCATAGCCTTGAAAAATCAAAGCTGGGGCTCGTGTGGTCGAAGGTCAGGTCGTGGCATGGGCGGCTGATTTTTCTAGCTGTGTCTTCAAGGTGAAAATTTACTGTCTTCTTCAAGAAAGAGGGTATAATTGAGGATTTGGCTGACCTCAGCCGGAGGACGCTATAGGCAGGCCTGTCTCATCCTCAGTTCACGTAATTTCCAGCATTTCTAAGTTAGCAAGCATACGCTTTTTAATTTTCTCCTCTTGTGCACCTTGCTGTAATGACTGCTGATCACCTCGAAGCAGCTGCATTAATTGACGGTGTTTAGCGACTCTACTTAGAGTAAGTAATTGCAGCTGACTTGGCAGAGGGTAGCACGTTCTTTTCACTTGCTTTTTAGCTCGAGGAGTGTTTCCTCTGCATGCTGAACTCCAGAAGGGAGTGGGATCCCCTCACCTCGGGTGGCTGCTGCCCCATGTCCCCCCTCCCCGGGCACCTCGTGCTGTCATAGCATCCGTCCTCCCTGCCTTCTGGAGGTCTGCTTTAAGTAACCTGGTCTCCCCAGCTTGACCGGGGGCCCCTGGCCTCCAACCCTGCTGGAAGTCTCTCTCTCTCTGTCTCTCATGTGCTCATGGAAGAAATAAGTAAACTTTGAAAAAAAAGATTGGAGAATTGAATGATGAGTGATTGCCAAGTTCATCATTACTGATTATGTTTGGGCACAGCTAATAGAAAGCCCTGCCTCAGTGGCGTAAACAAATAGGGATTTATTTTTCTCCCGTGGCAAGATGTCCGAAGGGAGGCGGTGGCTGGCGCTGGTTTCCGCTGTCTTCGGTCTGCCGGGACTGACTCCTCTACTCTCTTGCCTTTCAGTCATGACGGTAAAGCCTGCTCTCTTTATGCAAAGTACCAAGA
>NW_006198015.1:211241-234037 GCF_000334495.1 Tupaia belangeri chinensis | reverse complement strand
AGGAGAGCGGGCAATGTCTCCCAAACCCCCAGCAAGCAGACGTCCCCTGATACTTCATGACCAGAACTCACCCTACGGCTGTCCCCACTTCTAGCAGCAGCACACCGAGGAAGGGTCCCAGCGGAAACAAACCAAGTGCATCCGCTGGTGCAAACACAGAAGTCGGTTACCTTTTCCTCACACCCTCTTCTGTGAGGGGTTGTGCTCCAAGAGGGGGCTTAGGGACCAGGCTCTTAGGGCTGCCGAAGAGGAAGGAGCATGGGCAATGGCGTGTGGGAGGGTTTTATGGGACAGGCGCAGAGCTGGTGAATGATTGCCCCGACACCCCACCGTGTCAGCCGGGGCTCAGCCACACGGCCACAGCTTCGTCTGCAGGGGAGGCTGAGAAGTGTGCTCCGGCCACGTGCCTAGGAGGACGAGGAGTGTGTGTGTCACGGCTAGTTGGCCGTCTCTGCTGCGCAGTGACCCCGATACCACCGAACCGGATTGTCTCAGTGAGGAAGAGTGAGTGAGGACCGAGGGCTGGCTGGCCGTGTCCTTCTAAGAAGGAATCGCTGGGCTGAAACGTCTCCCGTGAAAAGCAGTGTTCACTCCCGGGAGCTGCCTGGCCTGGAGCCCTGCTTCTATTCCTGCCTTGGGAACTAGGCCAGATGAGTCAGTAGGACAGCAGAAAGTCCTTAGCAATCCGTCTTTCTCAACCCAGGACGTGTTCTGCTCTTCCTCTTTTCTTTTTAAAGTTTATTTATTTAATTCTTCCATGAGAGAGAGAGAGACAGAGACAGAAAAAGAGACAGCTAGGCACCCCAGCAGGTCCTCATGTTATAACCTGGCCTTGTCTGGGCTGGCCCAGCTCAGAGGCTCGTGTGCATGCCCGGCGTGCTCAGGGAGGTCCCTCAGGGACGGACACGAACCCTGGACCTTTCCCACATGGGTTCAGTTGTGTTGGCCCTGTGCCACCCCGCCACCCTGCCACCCCCTGGCACCTACGGCATGGAATTATCAGCTTTGTGGAAATGGAACCTTGTCCACTCACCTTTGCGGTTGGAGGTTCCCCTAGAAGAAAAGGCCTTCAGCCCCTGAAGGCCAGAGCAGCCTGTGAGAGCCCCTCCCATGGGCTTTCCGAGTGCCCCCATGCTTCACCCTTCCAGAGTTTCCCTTCCTCATCCAAGCCCACAGCTGGAGGGCAGGAGAGGCCCTAGCAAAGCGGGCCCTCCTATCCATGGGCAAGTATTCTCCTACAGCCTCCTGCTCGCCCTTCTCTTGAGCAGTGCCGAGGGACCCGTTGGCTGATTGGGTTTGGGTGCCTCGTTCTTGTTCAGTTTGCTGGAGGCTTCTGTGACAGGTGCTTCTCCACCCACGGCCTCCTTCTTTCCCACACACACCGACGGGGCACCTGCTGCTTACTCTGCTCTGTACCCACCCAGGCCTGGGGAGGCAGGCGAGGAAGTCAGAGTGCGCCTGGGGTGTGGCTGAGCACTGTGGGAAGGGTAGGCCTTGGAGGCTCTGGTGGTGGTACGTGGAAGGACGTCACCCAGCCTTGGGGTCAGGGAAGGCTGCCAGCGAAGGTGGCATTGGAGCTGAGTTTAAGGGTGGGCAGGTGTTAAGCTGATCAAATAAGCCTCTGGGTGATGCTAGCGCCCTGCAGTGTTGGGAGCCATATGGCGACTACGGGGTAGATCCTGGGACAGCCTGAAAGACACATGGTGTGTGCACAGGTTTCCAGGAGGCCGAGGAGCTGAACAGCTGGGGGACGGGGATGGCGGTGTGATGAGACTCTTTGAGGGTGCTTTCTCACTCTCTCCAACGCAGGCATGTGCCCACAGTTTCTATCATAAAAACAAGACGGGGTGGGGAGAAGGCGTCTGAGCCCCAAGAGTGACGCCAACACAGACACTGAGTTATGAAAAGGGGCATCTGGGGCCCCGGGGGAGCTGCATGTGTCCCATGTGTCTGGTTGGGGTGGGAGGGTGTGGCCGTTGCGGTCACTCGAGTGATCCAATACCGCTGTGCTCTGGGGTTGTGAAGGGCTGGGGTTACAATCACCAAGAAGGCAGATAAGGACCCCGCCCTGGAGGAACTCAGGGTCCGGTGGGAGAGGAGGTGGGCTGCAGAATCCAGGAGGGCTTGGCTGTTGTCCCAGATGTGCTGAGGAGGGGATCAGAGACCAAGTAGGATCTGGGTCCCGTCTCGTGCAGCATCTCTGTGCCCGTCCCCTCTCGTGCCAGCACCTCTGTGCCCGTCCCCTCTCATGCCAGCACCTCTGTGCCCGTCCCTCTCATGCCAGCACCTCTGTGCCCGTCCCTCTGTCTCTGATCTTGCCTGGTCCTTCGCCCAGCCGTTACTCAGGCTATAAAAATAGAGCCTGGCCCCGGAGCCCCAGCATGCCGTGGGCGAGGAAAGCCGAAGCTGTCATTACACCCGAGGTCCTTGCCAACGAGGTGTTTGATGGCGCCCTGTCTTGGAGCCCTGAGGCCGAGGTTCTGAAGTTGGTTTGCAGTGTTTTCTTTCCTGCTTGAATTCCTACCAACACCCCAGCCACTCGCTCAGAGTATGTTCTGGTTTTGCCCCTTAGCACCCCCACCGCGGGCACGCACTGGCCCCCTGGGCACATTGAGATCAACGCTTCACCCTGAAACCCACCAAGTGAGGCTCACCGTGCCCCAGGCTGGCCCAGTGGAGGGGGCTGGCCGTGTTCCCCGGGGCCCGTAGGCGCTGCTGTGCAGCCTGTCAGGTTTTCAGGCCCTATACGCAGTGGAGACCCCGGCAGGACCATGGCCAGCACTGCCCGGCCCGGTAAGGGCTCCCAGAGCCTGTGTAGATTGGCGTCCCCTCCACAATGAAATGCGGGAGAGTGGGGTTAGCAAAGCTGCCAGCTGCCTTCACTGTGAGGATGGTCCCAAGGGCAGTGTCCCTCACTGTCGCTCCCAGCTCTGCTTATGAAGGTGGCCTTGGCAGGCAGGGACACTGGCACGGCGGTCTGGGAGAGGGATCATCGTGCAGGTCTAAGGCAAGGCTGAGCTTCAAGGTGGGTTCATCTGAATCGACAGACAGAGGTTCTCCCCAGCCCGTGATGTTTATTGGTGCCTTCTCGGTGTGAGGCCTGTAGGGAATGAGGACACGGATGACGACGGAGGGTCATTACTACCTCTGGTGCTTTCCAGGGTCTGTCCCGTCCAGTCCCCTCCACAACTCCATGGGGTTGGTGATGTCACACTCCACGAGAATGGAAGCTCTGTGGGGAGGCAGGGACTTGGGGCTGATTCGGTTATGCCACCCCCAGCTTCTAGAGCAGTACGGGGCTTGGAGCAGACGCTTCGTGACGTTTCTCGAATGAATAACTGAATCACCATCCATAGGTGAGGACCCTGAGCTCAGAGAGATGAAGTCACTTGCCTGGCTGGAAGCGGTGGAGTGACAGGCTTAGATCTCAGTCCCGGGGAGATCGCAGAGACAGTGGCTGGGGGACCCCAGCTTTCCTGCTCCTGGAACGTGAGTTCCTGCCTGGCCTCATGGTCTGACTGAACACAGCACAGGCTTGGCAAGACCTCCGGGTTGTGTGGGCCCAGAAGGGTGGAGAATGTCTTCTTGTCGCAGGGCCAACTCGGGCTGCAGTTCTGGAATATTCCTTTTATCCCTACACAGGTGTGTCCAGAAACTCTCAGAAACTTTCAGTGGGTCCCTTCTCCTGCCTGGGAACCTGGTCTGAGCTGGCTGTCTCCCACCTTGCTCACTAATGAGTCATTGCACCCCTGTCCTCAGTAGTCGGTAGTAGACTTTGCACCCCTGCCTCTGTCCCACTGTGCAAGTTTACCTTCCTCAGGGACCTGCTCACATCCGGCACGCCTCCTCCCCTCCCCCACATCCTTCTGCCCTCTCCGTTGACCAGTTCCTGCCTCTCTCACGAAGCGTCATGGAGCCCTCCACCCCCACTCACGGGCCCCCAGCCTTGGCCCATCTGCACAGTGCATTTTCTAAAGGCACATCTGGGGCCAATGGGGATGCGGTGGGTAAGGTGGCTGGATCGCACACGGCCTGGCAGCTTGAAGAACACGCCAGACATGTGTGTGTGCGTGCCCAAAATCCTGAGAGGAGAATGGAGGAGAAGGGATTGCAGTGTGGCCATTCCCCGCAGTGGAGGTGGTTGCTCATTTTCTCATTCTCTTCTCCCTCTCTCTGTCTCTGTTTCTCTCCCATCAGCAAAAGCACCCAAATAACAAAAACTAAAAAAAAAAAAAAAAAAAAAAAGTGCTTCTGGAACCCCAGGATTTTGCAGGTGAGTGGGGCAACTGTGAAGGGGTGTGGGAGGCCCCTCCCACAAAGCCGGTGCAGCCCCGCTGTTCTCTGAACTGCACCTCAGGGTCCACGTAGTCAGGAGTTTTGGAAGGGAATACTGTTTTAAAATATTGATCTCTTCGCGGTTCGCGTACTGGACCCGGTGGCTTAAAACTCACGCCGGGCGCGTGTGCGTGCATGTCCAAGATCCCGAGAGGAGAATGGAGGAGAAGGGATTGCGGCATGACCATCCCCCCTGGGGAGTGATTTCTCGCTTTCTGTCTCTATGTCTCTGTCTGTCTGTCTGGCGAGCGCACGCACCCTATAGCGAAAACCTCTCCAAAAAAAAAGAGAGAGAGAAAAAAATATTGGTCTCTTTATAATTTATCATGTGCCTGCCATGCAAAATCTTGCTAAGTGAATTGTTTTAAAATAAAATTTTAAATTGAGAGCCTTTTCCTTCTGATTTAATAACATGATTAAGAAACTTTGGGGAACCAGCAGTTAGCGTAATGGCTATGTCGCTGGACTCCCACGTAGTCGACCGCGGTTCGTGTCCCGGACCCGGTGGCTTAAAACTCACGCCGGGCGCGTGTGCGTGCGTGCCCAAGATCCCGAGAGGAGAATGGAGGAGAAGGGATTGCGGCGTGACCATCCCCCCTGGGGGGTGATTTCTCGCTTTCTGTCTCTATGTCTCTCTCTGTCTGTCTGGCAAGCACACGCACTCTACAGTGAAAATCTCTCCAAAAAAAAAAAAAAAGAAACTTTGGAAAAGGCAGTAAAATGTGAGAAAATAAGTCTCCCAGGATCCTGCCACCTGCTTACAGAGTGATAGGCCAGCCTTCTATCTTGCCATTTGTTTATTAAAGAAAAGCTAGCGTTACTCGTTAGCAGAGCTATAACTACTGACAACATTTAGGACAAGTTTTTTGTAGTGTTTTGCCTTTTTTTTTTTTTTCCTATTTGTAACTTTTTTTAAGATAGCAATGACTTAAATTCGTTTTCAAAAATAGCACTAGGTTCGGAATTCTAAAGCATGTACACTAAAAAGGCCCTGCCTGAAACCACTCAGCCCACTCTTTGAATAATCTTTTAATCTTTGTAGCATGACTGAGATCAAACTACACATGCTGGGTTGCAAGCTTACCTTTCTGACTTAACAAAATAACATTTTCCTATCCCTAGTAATTTTTGTTGTTGTTGTTATTTGTACACAGCATATTGTGAAAACACTGCTTTAAATACCTGAGTAAATCCAGAAACCTTCTCTCACTCCACAATGGAGATGACTGCCATTCGAGAGCTGTCTCCAGACAGACCTTTTCTGTACGTTTACATATTTTCTTGAAATTTGCATATACATGTCACAATATGCAAATGTATGCTCTACCTAAGTGACATTATATGCTATTATGCTTCTGCTTTTGCTGTCTCTCTCTTTCTTTGAGAGGAGGAGGTTTTATTTTTATTGCCAGAGGGAACTGCACTGGCCAGAGAGAGAGGGATGAAACATGTCCCACTGGGGTGTAGACACCCTACAATTCTTTTTCCTTCATTTCTCCATCCCGCCAGAACTTTGGGCATGTACATGTGCCCAGCCTGTTTCACAAACCACTGGGACCAGGATTTGAACCACAGGCTACCATGCGGGTTCCAGTTCCCTATGCACCATGCTTAACCACTGTGCTACAGTTCCGTCCCTCTCCTGTTTTTAACCTGGCACTATTTCTGGGATGTTGGTCCAGGTCCTTACCTAAGCCCACTTCTGTTTTTTTAAAGCAGAATCGCGTTCCATTGTATAGACAAATTATACCTTTTCAGCCATTTTCCTACAGATGAACATTTCTATGTTTTCAGTTTTTTTTTCTTGGCCCATCATCAGTTTATAGCGATGGGGTGTGTTTTTGTTTTTGTTTTTGCCATAGGGCATGTGTACTGGCCAGAAAGAGACAGAAACAGGGAAAGTGAGAAATCACCCGCTCACCAGGGGGATAGCTTCGCCACAATCCCTTCTCCATTCTCTTCTACAGATTTTGGGTGCGTGTGTGCGCACACGGCACACGAGCCCAGCATGATTTTTCAGCTGCTGAGTCCAGGACTCGAACTGTGGTTGGCCATGTGTTATATTTTGTACACATGAGTGACCACTTTTGTAGGATAGATACCCAAAATACAAATTCTTGGCACAAAAAAATACTTGTGTTTATTGTTTTAATGGAGACCACCCTTCCTTATCACAAATACCACTCCAGTTAACTCTCATCGACAGCGAAAGAATTCACTCACCTTGGGACTAACATTAGTGAGAGAGGAGTGACCTCATTCTCGTGTTTGCTCACCTAAACGATGAGAACGCCATCTCCTTCTAAATTTCCCTTTGTCCTGGTTTTCTAAGCATGCGCATGTACAAAAAAAAAAAAAAAACAACTTACACGCACTGAAAAAAACTTAGGGTCCCATGGGGCCTGCTGCTTCTGTACCCTTTTTTCCTTTCGCCATAGGTCAGGGGTGTTCCTCCAGGTCCTTGCTTTATCTTCAAAGCTCAGTTTTTCAGGGTACATCTTATAGCAGATCACCTGGAGTGATTTTAGATCTCAATCTATTTATGCCTAGATGTCCGGAGATCCTGGGCATGACCAGGAAGAAAGTTAAGAAAGGAAAGCAGAGGAAACATCTCCTGCAGAGAATTGGTATAGGGACTGTCCAGTAAACAGAAATAAAAGTAAAATCTAATGATAAAAGCTAATGTTTGCTCAGGGCTCATCCCTTAGGTGGTCTCTAAAGTACCTCCACGAGCTCTCATTATACATGGGCATTGCATACTGTATGTTAGATGTTAACAAGCTTGCCCTGTTTCACGTGTTTGTCTGGGAAGAGTGCATGATTCTGTTGCTGTCGGGCTGGAGGGAGTATGATAGTTCCACATCGTTTAATGTTGGTGGAAACATCCAGAAGGCAATATGGCATAATTAAGTAACACTGAACTGGCAAGTCCGAAGAGCTGGCTTTGGATTCTAGCTCTTCCCCTCACTGGTTCCTAAATGTGGAGAAGGCACTGACCACTCGGGACCCCCAGGGTCTTGTGAGGATAACTGGATTTGGAAAGTTTGGTGGAGGGTAAGCTAGCAGTTACATTTACGAATCCACACCTTCTAATAATGAAGCTGGCTGGCTGTGGTCAGTTTTCAGTAACGTTCTAAGCAGTTAGCCAGCTGGGTGCCAGGCTTTGTCCAGCAATCTTAAGAACTGATAGACAAAACTGGCCCTGCAGCCTGGTGGTTAAGGGACCCAGATGCCACATGGCTGACCACGGTTCAGTCCCTAGCCCTGGTGGCTTGCAAAACACGCCAGGTGCATATGCATGTGTGCTCCAAATCGCAACAGAATGGAGAAGAGGGATCATGTGTAATCGTGCCCATTGGGGGTTTCTCTCTTTCTCTCTCACAAGTGCATTTGCCCGCTGGCGACTGAAAAAGAGAACTCACAGCTGTGTCCCGATTGTCATGAGGCTTAGGGTCAATTACAGGAGACAGCCAGCTATCCAGGAATTCCAATGCCCTTTGATTATGTAATGATACTCCTAAGGGGTATCAAGAAGGAAAAATACAGGGTGACTTGAGAGTCTTAGACAGGATGCTGATCTAGTCAGGAGAGTTCAAGGGCAGCTCCTCTGAGAAAGTGATCTTTGAACTAGGAGAGGAGGGATGAGAGCAGAGGGAGGCAGAGGGTGGACCGCTCATGGCTGATGGAGCTCTCCTGTTCATGGATTCATTCAGCAACATCAATTGAACGCCTGCTCTGCACCAGGCACTATTCTCGGCCTGGGGGATACAGGTGCAGGGACCAGGGCTAACAGTCTCTAGCCTCCTGGAACTCAGTCTTGCCACATAACAAGTCATCCCAAACTTGGCGCCTTAAGACACCCATCCCTTTACTATCCTCCTCCCGACCTGGAGGTTGACATGATTCTAGCTGACTGCCAAGGTGTCTCATGCAGTCTGGAACTGGTCTGGAGTCATCACTCATGTGTCTGATGCCCGGCCTGTGGAGACTCAGACCCTGGGGGCTGGACCAGGGGCTTCTTGAGCACCCCTTGTCTCTGGGTGTCCCCTTGTGGTCTCTCCAGCATGGTGGCTTCCAGGCTCCAAAGCAAGTGGCCCATTAGGGATTGAGCCGGGAAGAATCTGCATGGGTTTTTCTGACCTGGCCTGGGAGGTTACGTAGCACCATGTCCATCCTGTCCTTGTCAGTGAGGCAGTCCTGGAGGAGTGTTCAGGGGACATGGGAGCCCCTCTCATGGGAGATGGGACAGAATCTAGACATGCTTTGAAGCCACCATACTTGCATTTGCTGCTCTCTCAGCATCTCAGTCTTGGCTTCACACCCATTTCCCTGCCCCAGCTCACCAGAGGGCCCTGAAAAGACGGCCAGATGGCCTTGGGCAGCAGTTCCAGAATGCCCTGGGGGACTCTCCCCCTTCCCTGCCCACACAGCTTCAGAGAGGCCCCCTTAGCTCAGGTTCTTCCTTGTGATGCCCCCTGGATGGGCACCCTGGGCACCTGCCCAGCTGACCCTCCACCTGGTAAGTCATGCACAGATGCAGAGCCCCAGCCCCCTTGTCTGGGGGCTGAAAGATGTCTTGGAGGGGGTATGATGTGAGGGCTTGAAATGAGACTGGCATGGTAGGGGGGCCCCTGTGAGTCATGGACAGTGCTTGGTTGACATCTCTAGGGCATCATGAGAGACGGCTAAAGCAATGGGGTGACCATGATACTTGTTTAACAGCAGTTCCCACACGCTTCAGCTAAATGAGTAAGCTTTAATTCTGCCTTATCATCATACAATTGAGTTTGTACATTGAATTTTTCTTTTCTTTTTTAGACAAAGATTTTTGCTATAGGGCATGTGTGCTCACTGTAGACACAGAGAGAGACAGACAGAAAGTGAGAAATCACCCAGGGAGGATGGCCACGCCATAGTCCCTTCTCTTCTATTCTCCTCTTGGGATCTTGGGCATGCACACACATGCACCCAGCATGAGTTTTAAGCCATGGAGTCCAGAGCTTGAACTGCAGTTGACTACGTGGGAGTCCAGCTATGTAACCATTACACCATTTGCTCGTTCCTCTAAATCGAATTTCTAAGTATGCCTACTAAATCGCACTAAGAGCTAGCCTATAATACTTAGAAGTTTGTTTCAGCTGTCGTTTTCCAACGTCTTGGGTTATTGGTTGGGCATGATTGAGTGTATTATGGGAAATGAAAGAGATCTCGTGACCACCTGCTGGGAAGCCCATCTATGATGGTCGTTCTTGGAAGAACAAGATTTTGTATTGTTTTAAAAGTAGTCAATTGGAATGATTTGTCTTACAAAAGAAGGCTTTTAGGTATGTTCCTAGCTTCAAGAGAGGAAGTATAGCAGTCCATCCAGATTGAATCAGTTACACCAAGATCAGTGGTATAGCTGTCTGTGGTTAGTTATCGCAGACTTGGTAAGCTGAGTCAACTGTAACCAACCGTTCACAGCAGTGCGTTACCAAACACAGGCCACGGTGAGCTTTCCTTCCATTGTAATTTCCTAGAACACACACGATACTTCCCAACCAATAACTCAGTACACCTTGGAAAGTGCGTACTAAAACAAACCTCTAGGAGCCGGCAGGTGGCATGGTGGTTAAGGGCGCTGGGCTCCCCCATGACCAACCGCGGTTCGAGTCCCGGGCCTGATGGCTTGCTTTCCCACATTCTCTTTCTCACTCTGTCCTTCTCTGGTCAAATTTAAAAAATAAGTAAATAAATAAATAAAGTTAAATAAAGTAATTCTTTAAAAAGAACACCTTAATTGTTACAGGATAGCTCCTAGCCTATGTAGTAAGCACACTTAGAAATCCAGCTTAGGAGCTCAACTTGGTGCTGCTAAAACAGCGTAAGTACTCGTTCATCTAGCCTAAGTGTGTGGAAGCTGGTGTGTGAACTTCGTGGTTACTTCATTGCCTTATGTTCTCAAACTTTCCGGCATCCATGGCTTCTTCCCCCAGTTGCTCTTTAAATGCCATTGATCTTGTGGCTTGGGTTTCATTGCAGCTTTAACCTAAGCTGAATCAACATCTTGGCGCTTACACCAGAGTTATTGCTTACACTGTTGACAGGGCACTGGAACTAGTTAGCAGTCAAATTCCTTCCCAAACTAAACATCTATGATTCCGTGTGACGGTGCTCCGAACTCTGTTTTAACTCTTCCATGACTTTGTCCTTTATAAGTACTAAGAAACCAGAAAATCACTGTGAGAGGTTGCTGGATGATGAATCAGGGCATCTGTAGATCTCCTGAGGCCTCCTAAAGGTCACCCGTGTGGCCCCATCACCACGTCCCATCAGGTGACCACCCACCCTTGACTACCTCCCGAGGCAGGAGGGCTCGTTCTGTACTGACAGCGGTACTGCCAATCTCCCACAGAGCAAGATCTCCGTTTTCTACGGCACACGAAGTTCCTGCCTGCTGGCAGTGACAACGATCCACAGAGCACACGGTGGCCCGCTCTCGTGTGACCATCGGTCCGTGGCGTGGTCCTGCAGTAAGCGCAGCGCTGGCTGAGGTGAGCGTGCTCCCAGCCTGAAAAGCCTTCCTAGGTGGAATGCTGTACAGTGGCCTAACAAGTGGCCCCTCCGGGTGTCCCCACGGAGCAGAGTCCCATTTCCAGGTAGTACTGTCCACTGGGAAGTGCAGGCTTCCAAAAGCCCGAGTGGCCTCGGCAGCCGAAGCCTTCAGGTGTGCCAGGCTCGCTCGGCGGAGCTGTGACTCTCAGGACTTTGCACACTCTTTTTTGCTTTTGACTATTGGACTTTCATCACTCAACCCTTCATAGTATACGACTTGAATTTCCAGTTTTACAGCCTATTTAATCCTCGTGTGCTTTCCTTGACATTTTAAGAAATTTTAATTGACACAATGTGCTTGCAAAATAAAACAGAAAAAAAAAAAAACCCAGCTATATTTTTAAGTGGCTTTGTAGTGGGTAAATCCTGCCAACTGCACGTTCTTCGTTTTTTGTTGAGTTACTTAGAGTTGTTCTTGACATTCTAAAATAAGAATGCCAGTTTCAGATGGAGCTACTTCTAAAAGTTAAGAAAGAGCAAAGCAGGGAGGTTGCTAGAACACAGACTTCTTCCAAAATGTCAGAAAAAAATAACTGAAGAGTACATGAAAGTGAAAGCCCTGGCTTGATGAGTTAGTTATTTCAGTCCGTTCTGGCCCCAAGCAGTGATCAGCTGCCATGCCAAGTTTACCCTTTATAGAGCTGGGAAAAAAAAAAAAAACAAAGGAGATGGTGGTTTGCAAATGATGGAGAAAACTGAATATTATCCAGTTGTTTTTTTATTTTTTTAAGAGGCTTTTGCCATAGGGCTCGTGTACTTGCCAGAAAGAGAGACACAGAGACAGTGAGAGGAAAAATGAGAAATCACCCCTCGGGGTGGGGGAATGACCATGCCACAGTCCCAGTCTCCTGGATTTTGGGGAACGCATGCACACATGCCCAGTGTGATTTTTTTTGGTGGGGGGAGAGGTTTTTGCTATAGGGCATGTGCGCTCACCAGAGAGACAGAAAGCGAGAAATCACCCCCCAGGGGAGATGGCCACGCCACAATCCCTTCTCCTCCATTCTCCTCTCGGGATCTTGGGCATGCAAGAACATGAGCAGGGCGTGAGTTTTAAGCCACCGGGGCTGGGACATGAACTGCGGTCAGCTACATGGGAATCCAGAGACATAGCCATTACGCTAACTGCAGGTCCCGGCTGGGTCCTATTCTAGGGACTTAAAAATAATAAACCTGGTGCCAGGCAGGGCATGGCGGCTGAGGTGGCCGTATCCCATGTGGCCTACCACACAGTTCCAGTTCTGGCCCCGGCAGCTTGAAAAACACACTGGGCATGTGCACACGCCTGTTTAAAATCCTGAGGGGGAATGGGAGAGAAAGGATTGTGGCGTGGCCGTCCCCCCTGGAGGGTGTGTTCTCACTTACCCTCTCGCTTCATCTGTCTGTCTCTCTCTGGCGAGTGCACACAGGACGTGCTGTATAGAAAAACAAACAAACAAAATGCAAAATCAAATCTGCAAATTATCAGTCTCAAATCCTTTTGGGGAAGAAAGTGTGAATAAATCATTCATGCTGCATATTTTAAAAACATGTAGAGCACAGAATAAAAGGCCTTATTAGTGGAGCGCGTCCCTTCTGTAGGCTGCAGGATGCTCTGCTGTTTGTCGCTGCCGCATTGTGCCCGAGCAAACCAGGGCCGGCGTTCTTTAAACGTGTAATTACGACTGTACGTGCTTTGATTGCCAGATCTGAAAAGTGCTGGTACTGTCGTCAGATCGCTGAGCTTGAGAATAATTTCTCAGAATAATCCTGCTTGTTGTCAGACCTTCTCCAATTGTGGGTCGTCACTGACGTCCCCTCGCTTCCTGGTTCCTGACGGAAGGCTGTTTCTGTTCAGACCTGCAACCCTTTTTCTTCCTGCATGGGCCTCTGCCAGTAGGTGAATCCTAATTGGTGTCACCCAGTCGTGGTGGCTTACTCTGGGGCTTGGTTTGGGCATGAGCAGGTGACACACTTCTACCAGTGAGATGTGAGGGGATATCCATAGGAAGTTTCTGGAAAGGCTTCTCTGCTTCCAGTAGAAAAGCCCAAGATGATTCCTTCTGCGTCTGGACACCACCAAGTTTGGCTGTGCTGCCTGGGAGTGTGGCCGCCATCTTGGGACCCCGAGAGAAGTCAGGCTTGGAACAGGACCAACACGGGACAACAGAGAACACGAAGATGGGAAGATAATGGCTTTCTTTCTCTTTTTTTGAAAAGTTTATTCATTTCTTTCATGAGCGTAAGCAACAGAGAGAGAAAAAGAAACACAAGCATCCCCAACAGGGTCTCACACTGCGACCTCCCCCTCCAGCCCTCCCAGGGTCATGGACGCAGGCATCCAGTGTGACACTGCGACCCCCCTCCAGCCCTCCCAGGGTCATGGACGCAGGCATCCAGTGTGAACTGGTCAACTGGGGAACCCAGCCAGCTGTCTTCCCTACACACCCAGCCTTGCTTGGGCAGGGTATTACTGCTATTCTGATGATGACTAAGTTACTCTGTTAATCCGCCCTGAAGCTTTAGTCCCAAGGCCATGGCGTGTTATGTGAGAAGTGAGTCTCTCTGTTAGCTAGGGTTTTCTGTTACCTACTGCTGAGCCACCTCCATACATACACAAATGATTAAAGGTAAAACAAAAACTAAAATTCAGGAAGAGCAAAGGTTACATGACCATGTCTCAACGATGCCTTCTCCGAGGCTGACATTTAGCATGGTTGGCTTAGACCCACTCCTGCTCTGACCTGCAGGCCCGTGGGCCTGTGTCCACAGCGGACTCCACGGAGGACACACAAACTGGCAGGTGTGCCATCTGGGGCTGTTGGTGGCAGGCCTCCCCGGGATCAGGAGGGAAGCCGGCCTGGGTAGAGAAGGGAGACCCTTGCAGCCCACCCACTATGGGTTCTGGGCCTCAGGCTGCCTCTCCCCCACCAGTCCCCTTGAAGGAGCAGATCTAGACAAAATGAAGGGTCTTCAGCCTGCCCTGTGTCCTGTACTCCTGTGTCACGGTTGGGTGCCTGACACTTCTTGGCGCTTGAGAAATATGTTATTTCGAATGGGCTGAGAGTGATCGACTGACTGAATGAATGAGCTGGCTTCCGCTTTTGGAACCAAGCGTGTGAATTAACCGGGGGACGCTGGAATGTGAATAATCGCTGTGAACGCACAGCCTCTCTCCAAAGGTCCCTGTGTGATAGCCTGGGGTTTCTAGGAGTCTCTGCAGTCTGTCTTCAGTAGACTTCAAAGCTGGTTTCTTCTTTTTTCTCTCTCTCTTTTTTTTTTTTTTTTAAGAATTATTTATTTATTTTTATCACTATTATTTATTTTTGTGGGTTTTTTTGTGTGTGTGTGTGTGTTGTTTGTTTGATTTTTGGAGAGGTTTTTGCTATAGGGGGCATGCACTCGCCAGAAAGACAGAGAGAGACAGAGAGATAGAAAGAGAGAAATCACCCCCCAGGGGGAATGGCCACACCGCAATCCCTTTTCCTCTGTTCTCCTCTCAGGATCTTGGGCATGCCCGCACGCACACGTGCAAGGTGTGAGTTTAAGTCACCAGGTCCAGGACTCGAACTGCAGTTGACTACATGGGAATCCAGTGACATAGCCATTACGCCAACTGCTGGTCCCACTATTATTTATTTTTTTAATTTGATCAAAGAAAGAGAAAGGAAACATGAGAAAACAAGCTACCAGGTCTGGGATCATAGTTAGCCATGTGGGAGGCCAGTGCCTTAACCATCACACCACCCGCCGGCCCCAAAGTTGGTTTATTCTTAGCCAAGCAGATTTGATTTTGCAATTAAACCCACTTCAAGGTGACCTTGGAGAGGGAGGACCATTCAGATGTAGTTTTTACCTTTGCTTAGTTCATATTTAGTTCACATTTGTGGACTAAAGGTTTTTTTAATTATTATTAGTATTCTATATTTACTTAAGCCAAAATTATTATAATCAGAAAAAGAAAAAATTATAGAATACATCTAAGACATTTTCTTTAATACCATCCTTCTGTTCCTGGTAATGGTATTTTAACTGCACAAATGAATGATCATTGAATGCATGTTTTCTTTCAAGCAGTCGTGGTCATGTTTGAAAGTCTACATTCTGTGCACTTTGAAGGGGACTCTGACACACAGTCTGTTGTTAGACATGTCATTTCCAGCTCTTACAAGGCAAAAACTAGGCCAGGGCTTGGGCTCTGGAACTTCTGGTGGTGGAACGGTGGCTTGTAAAAATGCCATCGAGTGTCCCTTTTTCCTCTTACTTCAGACATGGTATTTATCATAATGTAACGGGAGCTGCTTATTGTACCATTTTAAAAATAGGATTCTAAAATCTTTTACTGCTCAGATTGGTTGTGAGGTCTCATTGAGTTAAGTGGGTTTTCTGCTTTCTAGACTTGGTTTTGTGTTTTACCATTTCACCAGGAATTCAGAGGAATCTGTTTCTGGGTTTGAGATGTTTTTCCCGTGGGGGTTCCGCAGCGGACCGAGGCTGTGCCCCGCGGGCTTCTGGTGGCTGATGGCTGTCTGGAGCTCATGTGAGTTGCTTCCGAAGTGTTTTGGGAACCAGATCTGACCCCACTGCCATACTGAGCCAAGAGTGTCTTTCCATGGGAAGCGATGGCACTTGAGAGCGGTGCAGGGGTTGGACGTGGAGCTGTGATCCCACGGCTTGCCCCTGCTGAGCGGCTGAGAGTCTTACAGGCACTTCCTTCTCTGGCTGTGAGAGGGCAGGCTGTGGAGTGCCGGCCCGTTCTCTGGGCCATCAGCTGGGGTGTCTGGCAGACCTGCAGTAGAGCCCAGGGGTAGGTGCAGAGCCCCTGGGGGGAAATACGAGCAGACGGCAGGAAGGGATTCCGGACTTCATGAGCGGCTGTGTGAGCCTCCTACCTGGGAATGGAAAAAGGGAAAGGGAGCATGGAGCACTGAGACTGGAAATTAAACCACAGAGCTGGAAAGAGGCTGGTAATCCTCAGCGGAGGTAGATGCGCCAGGCTGGAAAACTTGGGCAAGGCGGGACACAGAGGCTGAGTCAGCCCAGGGAAAGCCTGCCATGGTGAAGGGGTTGTGAACGTGGCTGCAGAGGTGGCCGCCTGCCCTGACCGGTGGGGGCTGGCCGGTGAGGAGTCAAGTGGCCATTGCCGGGATATGGGACAGGAAGACAGCAGCTGAGGGTGAGGGCGCAGCACAGGGTGTCTTGAGGGTGCAGGGTCCGCGTGCTTCCTCCAAACCCAGGGGCAGTGCAGTGCGGTTGCCTGTACCAGGAGCTCTGCCTCCTGTGACCTTGGCTCCTCACCACCTGCTCTTCCGTCTTACCTAGAAGTCTGCTTCCTATGGCTCAGAGGAGATGGCAGGCAGCAGTCACAGGGCGCACAGCAAATGAGCAGCGGCGCGGGGCTTTAACGTGGCCCTGCCAGTCTCCGGGCCACCTCCTTTCTGTTACACGGCAGCTCTTTTCCTGTCTCTGTCTCCCCAGTGAAGAAACGCCCACAGTGGCAGGGCCCACATGCATGCCTGCTCACATACACACTTGAACACATATGTACCTGCCTGCACAAGTGGACGTTTGAACACACACATGCATGCCTGCACACATTCACGTCTGAACACACGCGCATATCTGCATGTATGCACGTCTGAACACACACATGCTTGCCTGCATACATGCACACCTGAATACACACATGCATGCCTGGCACACGTGCACATCTGAACACACATGCCTGCCCACACACTTGTACGTCTGAATACATGCATGCCTGCACACGTGCACATCTGAACACACCCGTGCATGTCAGCACATGTGCACTTCTGAACACAATGCATGCCTGCATGCATGCACATCTGAACACCCATGCATGCCTGCACACGTGCATGTCTGAACACACACACACACATACACACCTGCCCCATTGGCATCCTTGCTCCAGCTGCAAAACTTCAATTCCATGTAGATTTTGGATTCTATCATTATTTAGCTATTTTTAAGAACTAAGAACAAAGTATGACCTTTATCTCCAAATTTTCCAATGAAATCGGTTCCAGAGTTGGGATGTGTTTGTTTAGGGCTTGATGTGCCTCCATCTGGGCCGTGTATACTCCCTTAGGACCATGATCATACCAGACAGGCCCCTAGTGCAAGTGGGAATAACAGGGCTCTGACCGTGCTGGACGCTCTCAGTAGAGTCAGAAACCCAGATAATATATATAACACACACACACACATGTCTTTAATACAAGCTCTTTTTACTGTGTAGCAGCTCTAAAAGATTTAATCCTGAGAGCGCATATATATATATATACACATATATATATATATATATATATAGATATTTGCCTTAGGACACATGCATTTGCTGGAGAGAGACAGTAAGGGGGAAAGTGAGAAATCACCCCCCAGGGGGATGGCCACGCCCTAATCCTTTCTCCTTTCTCCACCTGGGATTTTGGGCATGGCATGCACACATGCCTGGCGTGAGTTTCAAGCCACTGGATCCAGGACTTGAACCACGGTCAGCCATGTTGGCGTCCAGTTATGTAACTGCTACATCATCTGCCATTCCCTCCACAGAGACTATCAAGGTGAAATGGATGGTCTCACTTTTTATCAAGTAAAAAGCTGTAGATGGGCAGAGATGTCCAAAGAGCAGAAGCAATGAGGCAGCTACACCATCCTAGCCTTGGGGTTAACCCAACATAACCTCGGTATTTTACATCTAGAACTAAATATAGCCCCTTTCCCAAAGCACATTCAGCACTCATGTTGGAGAACATAGACATGCATATGTGGTACCTGTAGTCAAGAATATGGAGATCTTGGGACCAGCAGATGGTGTAATGGCTACGTTGCTGGACTCCCATGTAGTCGATCGTGGTTTGAGGCCTGGACCCCGTGGCTTAAACTCACACTGGGCGTGTGTGCATACGTGGCCAAGAACCTGAGAGGAGAATGAAGGAGAAGGGATTGTGGCGTGGCCATCCCCCCTGGGGGATGATTTTGTTCATTTTCTATCTCTCTGTCTCTCTCTGTCTTTTTAGTGAGCGCACGTGCCCAATAGCAAAAATCTCTCAAAAATAAATAAATAAATAAATAAAATATGGAGATCTAGATCCTGGCCTGCAGTTTCCTAGTGAAGAAACAAGGCATTTCCTCCTTATTGTATCAGATTTTGTTCTGTATCAAGCTCCCAAAACTTATGGGGTTAAAACAGCAACCATTGTATTGGATGGGCCATGTTATTCTCTGTGTCTGAGCAGACTCTACTGTGGTCCATCTGTCAGTGGTGTGGCCAGAGCCGGATGGTCCAAGGGGGCCTCACTCACATGTGTGGTGATTGGCAGGCTGGTTGTTTGAAGAGAGCTTCTGTAGGGACTGCTTGTCTCAGCTCCATGTGGTCACTCATCTTCCAGCAAATTGCCCCGGTGTCTTCACAAGTTGGTCTCGGTGTTCCAAAAGTAACAAAGAAGGACATGCCCCAATACATAAGTACTTTTCAAGGTTCTGCTCACAACACATTTGGTATTGTTCCATTGGCTAAAATAAATCCCTTGGCCAACCTGAGAGTCAGTGTAGGGGAAGGGGGTGACATGAGGCCATGAATACAAAAACACCTGAACAACTTGGGGGCCAGCACTGCGACAGACCAACCATGCTATCCACCGAGACTTAACGTAGCAATAAGCACTCATTTCTGCCTGATGCCCACCTGAAGGCAACCCTGAAACCCTGAACCATAGTGTGGTAAGTCTTCCAACGAAAGGGCAGTGTCAGGTGAAACCATAGGAAACGTTCCGTCAGCCTTTCCATCAGAGAGTGAGGTGGGTCATGCCTGGGCGGCAGGAAGCAGGAAATGGCTGAAGGGCCAGACCTGGCCCAGGAGCGGAATGAAAGCCCTCATGGCCTATGTGCAAATGCAGAGCCACCAAGAGGCAGGGCTGCCCTCTGTGGTGATGAAACGAAACACCAGACTCAGAAATCAGGGGCAGGTGGTTCCCCAGGCTCAGCAATGGCTTCCCAGACCTGAGATGAGAGCCTGAGATGGGATTTGAGCCAGAGCTGCAGAGGGAAGGACGTGGACAAGAACACGTTTCTCTTTACCCAGAGAAACCAAAAATGGGTTTCAAACCTCCACTGTAAATCCTGTTTCCCAGCAGAGGGGAGGCAGGAGTGCACTGGGAGGAGCTGAGGAGGCCATAAAGCTGGTGACGACCGTCATCTCCGGAGTATTTGCCATATGCTGGGGACCATGCATGGCCTTTAATTTAGTGCTCACGGCATCCCGATGTTGTATTAATCCAAACTCACAGATCAGGGAACAGATTTGGAGAAGTCAAGTAAGTTGGCTTCAGTCACCAATTCGGACAGTGCCTGGGTTCGTCGCGCTGGGCCCCTTCTCTGCAACACGCCACCGAGAGGCCCCCACAACCAGCAAGCATCTTTAGGCCACAGGAACCGCCAGACCCTCCTAACACCGGAACTCAGAGGGACCCTGAGGCAGATCCCAGGCAGAGTCTCCAGACTTTCGTGAATGGAGAGGGAGGCCTTCCAAAGACAGCATTGACCTCAGAAGAAGGTGGCAGAGTACATCATGAGGGCGAGGGAAGCCCGGAGAAAAACCCTAGCATGGCTGGAAATGCAGGGAATTCACTCTGGATTCCCCCCTGCTCCATGAGCTCCTCTCCACCTACACACACTGTCCTCCTCCCCAAATGACAAGAGTCACCCCGAGAGGAGAAGACTGAGAGAATAATCCACTCAGGAAGGCCTGAGGTACCGAGAGGGCTCTGCAGCCCAGGGCATTTGGAGGCCTGCCGGCTGCAGAGGCTGCAGCTGCCAGCCATCCCCGAGGATCCGTGAAGCTGACACATGCTGAAGGGGTCATTTATTCCATGTTGGTCCACACGTTGCAGCTTGTATCAGTGTGCAGATGTGTCAAGGGATACTGTGAGTCATGACAACGTTCAGAGACACAGAGATCTCGGTTCATACGCGAACACCTCCACTTAATAGCCTTGCACCCCCGCGTATGTGAAATACACGCACCTTGGGACCAGCAGTTAGCATAATGGCTTCTCCTCCACTCTCCTTTCGGAATCTTGGGCATGCATGCACATGCGCCCGGCGTGAGTTTAAGCCACTGGGTCCAGGACGCAAACCGTGGTCAACTACGTGGTTAGCGACAGCCATTACGCTAACTGCTGGCCCCAACCAGGATAGCATCTTCTTTTAGACAGAAATGCGAGAGAAGTTGGAGGCTGGTGAGTCCCCTCCCAAGCATGGAGGTGGGTGTCCCCAAGAGGAGTGACAAGCCAGCTTGGGGCATTGGGGCTCTGACCTTAGGTTAGGGATGGTGACTAAAGGGACAGAAGCAGTTCTTATTTGAAAGTGTATAATTAGAATCTGTTTGTTAACAGATACAGGCTGTTGGACATAGAGGTGCCAGTGGATTTTTGTCAATCTTTAAGCAAATGTTTTGTTTTGGTAGAAGAAAGGCTGACGGGTCCCTTAAAGGAGTGGTTTTCAGACTGTCCTGCAGGGCTATAGGGGAAGGAGTGGAAAGCAAAGGGGTCCAGGGCTCTGGCTCCTACTTCTTTTCCCTCAGGCGTGCTTTTTTTTATAAACCAGCTTAAATATTGTTCACACACCATACGCTTCACCCGCAGTGTTCAATTCAGTGGCTCTCCGTGTATCCCCAGAGCCCTCACCACATCAGCAGATGGACTTTCATCTGATTTTCTTTATCAGGGCTCTGAAGATTGTATTCCAAGGGGGGAAGATTCAGGTTTACCATGACTTATAATCTCACTGTAGTGTAAGAAACTTCTCTAAAGCGATTCTCATATTTTATTCAAAGCCCCAATGAGAACCAGGAAATAAGCTTGATTTTTAAGGCGGAAAGGGTAAAACCTATAGTAGTCATTGCCTTTTCAGGTCCTACAACACGGTCCTAACAGGGTCAGAGTTAGAAAGAGTGGGTGGGTGGGGCTGCAGGAAGACCCATGGCTGTAGCTGAAAGAAGCTCAGTGGTCTGGGGGGAGGCGTAGTTTCCAGTTCCCAGATAGTCTAGTTAGTGCAGAGCAAATCCTCTTGCACACCCCAGCTATCCCTGAAGGCATAACTAGGAGACACATTGCAGTGACTGAGGTTCAGAGGTCATCAAAAAAGATTGAAGTGGGTCAGACTTGGCACAGTGATAAAATATGACACTCTGTGAGGCAATCCCACATGGGAAAATTTCTGGTTCAAGTCCTGAGACCTCCCCGAGTGCTCTGGGCACATACTTGCCCATGACCTGGGGCTGGCTAAAGGCTGGGGATGGATCGCAGTGTCAGGACCATGTCAGGGTGCTGTCCCTCTCTGTCTTTTTCTCTTCCTCTCTCTCTCTCTGTATCTCTTTCTTTATCTCTCACTCATGGAAGAAAAAAGTAAGTAAAATTGCTTCTTTAAAATTTTTATTTATTATTATCATAATCTTGTTTATGTTATATCAAATCACATATAACTTTACAGTGTATTACATTTCTTTTTCCGGAAGGAATACCATGCATATCAATTAAGACAAAGACATTACTATCCACACCAACATCATCAAATAGCTTTTCATTGTTTTTCCAGATTATTATATTATTAGTCTCATTATTTTTTTAAACATTCAATCACTATTTATCATTTTGCTTGAAAAAGACTTTACCCAACATGAAATACTTCTCAGACCAATCCAGTTGAGAATACTATACATGTCATCATCATTAGGTAATAAACCATTTCTGTGTCCCACGAATGTCATGCCTCTCTATTTGTTCTCTTGCTGTCCTTCTTTATACTCTTCCCTTCTCCCACCCCATTACACGCTGTCTTCAGCACCCCTAACTATTTTCATTGTTTTTATGCCCTCCGATATTTTCATCTTTCCCATAAAATGCAGATAATTGGTATATATGAAGTGGATACATACAATATCTTTCTTTCATATCTTGGCTTGCTTCACTCAGCAATAGATCCTCCATATCTGAACACTTTCTATCAAATGCCAGGGTCTTGTTCTTTTATATGGCTGAGTACTATTCCATAGAGTATATGTGCCACAATTTTTCAATCCATTTATCTGTTTGTGGACATTTGGGTTGGTTCCATGTCTTATCAATTGTGAATAATGCCACAATAAACATCGATGTGCAAGCACTTTTCCGATTAAGAATTCTTCTGTTCTTTGGATAGATACCAAAAAGTGTGATTGCTGGATCATTTGATAGTTCTAGATTTTTGAGGAATCTCCAAATTGTTCTCCACAGTAGCTGGACCAATTTACATCCCCACCAGCAGTGTAAGAGAGTTCCCCTTTCACCACACCCCCGCCAGCACTTATTTATTTATTTACTTATTTATTTTTTAATCTTAGTCATTCTGACTGGTGTTAGGTGGTATCTCATTGTTGTTTGATCTGTATCTCCCTTGCAACGAGGATGTTGAATATTCGTATGTCATCCTTAGAGAGTGATTTTTTTCAACTCATTCTCCCATCTTTAATAGGGTTGATCATCTTGCTTCAGAACAGCTGCTAAAGTTCCTTGTGTATCCTGGTTATCAGTCCCTTATCTGATGCATAGTTTACAAAAATATTTTCCCATTCTGAGGGCTGTCGATTCACACTAATTACTGTGTCTTTTGCTATGTAAACCTTCTTAGTCTCATGTAATCCCACTTGTCTATTTTGGGGATTATTGACTGTGCTTTCAGGGTCTTATTTAAGAAGTCATTGCCTACCCCAGTGTCTCCCAGAGTTTCCCCAGTGTTTTCCAGGAGCAGTTTTATAGTTTGAGGTCTTAGGTTTAGATCTTTGATCCACCTTGAGTTGATTTTTGTCAGAGGTGAGAGGTAGGGGTTCA
>NW_006198015.1:176830-207121 GCF_000334495.1 Tupaia belangeri chinensis | reverse complement strand
TGATGTGCCTTGGAGAGGATCTTCTTGGGTTGATTCTATTTGGGGTCCTATGTATTTCTTGGATCTGGATATTTGAATGCCTTTCTAGGTTTGGATAGTTTTTTTCCAGGATTTCATGGAATAAATTATCAATGCCCTTATTATTTTCTTTCTCTTCTGGGATGCCAATTATCCAGATGTAGGGGCGTTTGATGGTATCCAGTATTCCTTGTATATTATTCTCATTTTCCTTGGTTGTTTTCTCAATCTTCTTGATACTTTTTTCTAGGTCAGAGGTTTTGTCTTCTACAGTCAAGATCTGATCTTCTGCATGATCTAATCTACTTTTTCTTTTTAAAAAAAAAGAATTATTTATTTAATTTTATTTATTCATTCATTTTAATTTGACCAGAGAGAGACACACACAGAGCAAGAGGGAAAGTGAGAAAGCAAGCCACCGAGTCTGTGACTCAAACTATGATTGGCCGTGTGGGAGTGTCCAGCACCTTAACCACAACACCATCTGCTGGCCCTGAAATAATCTACTTTTAATACTTTAGAGAAAGGTTTTGATTTCCTGTATCACATTCTTCATCCCAGGAAGTTCCATCTGATTCTTTAAGGTGTCTATTTCTTCTTTCAAATCATGAAAGGACTTCTTCATCTCCTGGAGCCCATTGTCTCTTTCCTCTTGCATCTCAGTTAGTTTGGTCACTATAGATATTCTGAATTGCTTATCTGACATGTCCACGACGCCCATTGTGTTGTTTGTGGGTGATGTGGGATTGACTTTTTCTCTTGGAGGAGAGACATTTTGTTGGTTGCTCATATTTCTTGTGCCTCTGCGATTGTTCCTAGTCACCTGGTCATCTATATATTCCTCCCTAATTTGTTCAAGGTACCTCTGAGTGTTTGAAAGTGTGCAGGAGTAGAAAATTGGCAATCTCTCTTCTGGTCTGCTTTCCTGTTGCTCACCAGTACCCTGCACTGTTGTCACTGGTCCTGGGTGACCCAAAGTCCTCCCTGTTTCTAAAGACTGGTGAGCCTCCAACTAAGCTAATGAGCTTCTCCTCGGGGCAAAAACGATCACATGCTATTCAATACACCACAGTTCTAAGAGTCTAGAGGCAAGTGGGTGGGGAATAACCACAGGTCCTGGCCACTAGGGCCTGCAGCCACAGGCAGCCTGGTGTCTGGCAATGCCGCTAGCTTGAACTGGTCTCCGGATGGGGTGGGGAGAGGTGCAAGTTCATCCTATGGTCCCAAGACACGATCCTAAAGTCCCAAGACATGAGCCTAAAGTTCAGAGGCAAGTTGGGCGGGGGCGCGTGAGCCACGGGTCCTGGCTGTTGGGGACTGCAGCCACAGGCAGCCTGGTGTCCAGCAATGCCGCTCTAAGTCAAACTGCTTTAAAAAGGTGGGGGACTTAAAGATTGGAGGTCGTACAGGTTGAGTTCAACTGGTCCATGTGAAGACTTCATCATCTGGCACCTTGTAAGGGTTCAATAAACAGCCATGCATTTTTTTCTGTTGCAAAGGTCACGTCTCTAAAATACAATGCCGCATTCCCTCGCTCCCTGTTGATGTCCAATAAAGGATGCATTCATAACTGGCTTCCTTTTAGCAGCTTGAAGGGAGCATTCTCACTTGGGCCTCTCTGAGGGCAAAGGCTTGTCATGGAGCAAGCTGTTGTTCTCCAGCTGGGGATTCACCCTTTCCTGCAGGGGACTGAGCTCATTCGATTATGTTCAGTCGACAAACTTGGATTTCCACTTCTGAACCATTGTTTATTGCTTCTGCTTTATTCACAGAACATGTCCCTGAGTCGAGGTGAAACCATGACGAGGAAATAGAGCGAGGAATAATGCTTTTCCGCAATCGCTTCTTGCTGCTGCTGGCCCTGGCTGCGCTGCTGGCCTTCGTGAGCCTCAGCCTGCAGTTCTGTGAGTAGAGCTGGGCGTGGGTCCTGACGGGCAGGGGTTCCGTTCTGGAGGAGAGGGCCTGAAGTCACTAGCCTGTTTTTTTTACATGATCAATGAAGATTAAAACAACTGGATCTAGGGCCAGGAGGTGAAAGGAGTCAGATCCCACATGGCCTACTGCATGGCTCAAATCCCAGACCTGGTAGCTTGAGAAACAAGCCAGGCATGTGTGCAATGTGTGACCAAAATTTCCAGAGGAGGGCGAGGTGGAGAAAGGAATGCTGCCTGACCATGGCCCAGAAGGGATGCCTTCTCTCTCTCCCTTTCTCTCTGGAGAATGCACATAACCTCTGTCAACATTTAAATTGCTAGAGGGTGCTTGCTTTCACTGGAGGAGAGAAACAGAGAGACCGAGAGAGGAAAGTGGTAAGGCTTCCCCCATGGGGATGGCCAGGCCACAATCCCTTCTCCTCCATTTCTCCTCTTGGGACTTTGGGCACACACATACATGTGCTTGGCGTGCTTTGCAAGCTTCTGAATCTGGGATTAGAACATGCAGTCAGCACACGGGGTCCAGTGCCTAAGGACCACACCGCCTGCTGGCCCATAGGCCTTTTGTTTTGGGGGCTCATGGTGGATGATTGCAAGCAGGAATCCTAGACCCCTAGCAGCGTTCTGGCTGTGCCATTGGGCCGTGCGGAACAAGAGTTCTCCTCGTTCTTGAGACACGGTTTTGACTTTCACACAGATTCCTAAACTGCCTGCTTGGTCATTCCCAGATTCCTAGTTCAGTTCCCAAGGTGGAGACACCGAGTGGCCTAGTTTCACTTCCGGCACCAAGCCACACGCACAGAGCTGTTTGGCCCTTGGTTAGGTCCTTGAGGGCTGGCTGTCCATTTATGTTCAGTCCGCTGTGGGACTGGATTGATGGGGACAGGGTGGGGGAGCAGGTCTCTGGTATCAAACTCGCCCCCTGGATTAGGGGCTATGCATGGGAGCCCCCATGTGTGAGGCAAGAGTGCCCTGATGAAGCCAGTCTGCAGACCTCATCATCCAATGCTTCGACTGTACCCCCCATCTCTGCACACTGCAGCTCCCCAGGAACGGCCAGCCTCAGACAAACCCTGCCCTGGTACTTCCTTGAATGCAGCCTTTCGGGCATGGACTCTGGTCTTCGGGGAGGCCTTTCACTCTCCTGTGGACCTGCTTAGGTTGGCCTTCTCTGCAAGTGCCAGCCTCTGCTCTGTGCCCAGAACCTGCTGCACCCTGCATGGAGTGCTCTCCTCTTCACCTCCCTCCCATCCTTTCTCCTCCAGCCCTCACCTCTTCTCCTCCAGGGACCTTCCAGAGCCACAAGGGTTTGGTGCTTCTTTGATGCACATGGGGTTGCCCGAGCCCGTTCCCCTCCTTGCACTCATCATGCCATATCATCATGTCCGGTCCTCATGTCCTGTCTTCCTGTAAGACTGTCTGCTCTTTGAGAGCTGGAACTGCACCCTGTTTCTCTCTAACATGCCAGGCACCAGCACCACCCAGCACATAGTAGGTATTTTGTAAGTGTTCATCACATGAATGAATCTATGTCTGCTCTGAGACGCAGGCTGACCCCAATTCTCTCTCTCTCTGGGGCTGTGTACTCAAGGCTGAGGGAAGCTCTGTGTCGTGCTGGGAGTTGTGACTTTGCTGTCACTTGTCTTCTCTCTGCATCACCACCTTACCCTGATGGGTGAGAGACAAGCGGTTGGCACCCATCACTACCCAGGACAGCTCTGTGAGGAGGTGGCATTTCTGCCGCAGTGTGATTTTTTGGTGGCTCCACGAGTGTGCAGAGGGACATGGCAAGGACTTGGCAGAAGGAAGGGGTGGCTTGGAGAGAGGTGGGCTTCAGCAGGTTTCCCCGATGCTCCTCTGATTGTGACGCAGATAACGGAATGATGCAGATAACGGAAAATACTCGTTTTACCTTCCAGAATTGGGAAAGAGGTCAAGGGAAGGAAGGCAGAAGAAGTTTAAAGATACACCTACTGGTGGGACCAGCAGGTGGCGTGGTGGTTAAGGGCACTGGACTCCCACATGGCTGACGTGGTTCAAATCCCAGACCTGGCAGCTTGCTTCCCTCCCTCCCCCACTCCCCCACTCCCCACCCTGCCCAATTCCTCTCTGGTCAAATTAAAACAAACAAATAAATAATACTTAAAAAACAACAACAACAACAAAAAGATACACCAGCCAGTGAGTGAACTGTAAAATGAGACTCCTTCCCCAAACGCATAGTAGGACTCTGCAGTTTGTTTGAAACTTTTCATTAAAATGTTCCACCTTTGGCTGGAGAGGTGAGACGTTATCACCCACCCTGATTCCTACTCCAAGGAGCTGACATGTTCTGAGCCCTGCGTGTGGGCTACTTGTGTTTGCTGCGTTTCTCTGGCATGAGCTGGTTTCCACGTCACTGAATTGGCCTGTGTGTTTTGCTTATATAACTCTTCTGAAAGTACCTTCTGTTTTAAGAGAGCCAATTTTCAGCCATACTTTTTAAAGGAAAATTTTGCAGAGTAAATGAGCCTGGCTGGATCCGAGCTCTTTATCCTTGGATGCGTTGCTGTTTCGAAAGCTATTTGGGTATGGACATTCTGACCGCTCTGCTCCTGCTAGGTAAAGTGTTACTTTGGAATCTCCACGTTTCTGTAGAAATGGAGTTTACTTGCTTCATTTATTTCATTGCTTTATTGGTTGCTTACTATTGAGGGATAAGAAACTGCACTAATTCATAATGCAGAGTTTATGCTTAAATAACACTTCTGTTTCCATCCTTACTCTAAAATACATAAACTTCATCGCTGCCACTACTTTTTGAATAGCAAATTAGTACGTGTAATTATTTTAAGTAATTGGGGTAATCAAATATAACTTGGGTTTCTCATGTTTTAAGTAAACAGTACAGTTTTAGTTTCTGAAATGATTATGTGTTTTATTTTTGTCTTGATTTTAGTTTTCTTTTTCTGATGTGTTGAAGGTGAAAAAGTTAAGACCCAAGTTACATTTTTGAACGACCAGGTTATGTAAGCATTTCTGCTTCTGGGTATAGAAAGTGCATACCCACATGTACTTATTAAGTATTTATGTGTGGTTGACGTTTTTCTACACTGTGGCCTGGAGATAGTAGGAACGGGATGCAAAAAAGATTAGGATATTGTTCACCGTTTCTCAAAATCTGTTCGCTCTTTATGCATATGGCTTACTATGTGCTAATAGTCAAATTGAAATCGTTCATTTGTACATTGAAGTTCTTGATGTTTTTTGAGTTCGGGATTTGGGATATTTTGAAATTGCTGATATTAAATTGTAGGAAGGAACAAACAAGGCGACAACTTTTCAATCACTTCAGTTCAAATACATGCAAGTGGAAAATAACGTCTCGAATTGAAGGACTCCTTTAATACAACAGGGAAAGACTGTAGGGATGTGAGGGCTTGTGAGTCGTTAGTTCTGTTTCTGCCTTCCCTGCTCACTTGTAGTAATCCAGGTTGTTGATCTCATCCAGCGATTTCTTAATGCTTATTTTGTGCTCATTTCGCCACGTTCCAACCAGCATCCCAAAATGGCGCATGGCGGGCGCTCACAGACTGGAGTCGTAGTCTTGCATTTGAATGTCAGCTTCCCCAGTGCTCAGCCAGGCACTGTTTCTTCTCTGCGAAACAGTTAATTATTTCTTATTTGCAGGGTGGGCATGAGAGCAGGGAATTTGGGGGAAACCCTTGGCTCCTGGAAGCTCCTGTTTCTTTTTCTGTAAAATAGAATTCGTTGTGGCAACTTTGCAAGGTTGGTGTGACAAGGGAGACTTTATGGAAAAACCCTTGGCTCCTAGAAGCTTCTGTTTCTTTTTCTGTAAAATAGAATTAATTGTTGCTGCTTTGCAAGGTTGGTGTGAGGAGGAAGACCTGATGGAAAAACCCTTGGCTCCTAGAAGCATAGCCAACATTAATCTTTTAACCTAACCAGTACAAGGCCCACCATAATGCACCCGCCCCAGAAACCAGAGCTTCTAGTGTCCCCAAAGCCTGCCAAAGCACTTGGGACTTCAGACATTCGACAGGAGGGAGCTTTGGAAATACTGGGTCATCGGAATAGTCATGACATATTTTCCTGTTTTTTTTTTTTTTCTTTTTTTGCAGAAATGCAACTTTTTCGACGACCCAATGTATCATACATTTATTTGTTTGTAATCAGAGTACATTGGCCATGATTGGGGTTAACCTCTGCTCAGCACACGCACCCATATCTGAGGTTCAGCCCCTTGGACAGGGCCCTGGCTGCAGAACTGGTTCACAGAGAAATGTCAAAGGTGCTATGGAGATTAAGATCCCCAAGTAATGGGAGGAAGCTTAGCCTTCAGAAGTAGAAGTCAGGGTTGTTGTCAGTATCCGAGGGACTCTGCAAGACGAGTTGGACCTGTTCTGTGCAGCCCGGGTGAACATGGAGATACATTTGTTAAGAGTACTAAGGAACTTCTAAGTCCGTGCAGCAGAGTGGAAGCGGGAGGTGTTCTCTGTCACTGGGACCGCAACCTCTGGAAGGGTCTTTACTGAAGAGTAGACTCGTAGGCCGATCACTGAGCCCAAAAGTCCTTTTAATCTCCAGGGGTTTATGGATTTTATGTTTCTTTGTTAATTCATTGTCAGGATTATGCAATTGTTCCTTGAGTTTCCACTGTGCTAGGGCCTGGAGTGAGAGCTTAATCCCTTGCTTTAGATTTCTGCTGTTGTAACAGAATACCTGAAGGGCCAGCAAATGGTGTAGACTAGAGTCCCACATGGCCGACTGCAGTTCAAGTCCCAGTGCTTGACAAGCATGCCAGGCGCATGCACATGCATGCCCAAGATCCCGGGAGGAGAAGGGATTGCAGCATGGCCATTCCCTGGGGGGATGATTTCTCACTTTCCATCTCACTGTTTCTGACTCCAGTTTCTCTCTCTCTGGCAAGTGCATGTGCCCTAAGGCAAAAACCTCTAAAAGAAAAAAAAAAAAAGAATACTTGAGATTGAGTAACTTATAAACAATAGACACTGATTTGACCAACAGTTCTGGAGGCTGTGAAGCCCATGAGCATGGCTCCAGCATCTGGTGAGGGACTTGGTGCTGTCACCCCATGGCTGGAGGGCAAATGAGCATGTGAGATAGGGAGCGAGGGGGAAACTCCTCCGTTAAGGGCAGCCCACTCCTGCCGTAACTACCCCCTCCCACAGTAACAGCATCAGCGCATCCATAGGCAGCCCATTGTCACCTCATGGTCTCTTAAAGGTTCCACCTCTCGAACTGTGACAATGGCAATGAAATTGCAGCACGAGTTTTGGAGGCGCTGTTCAAACCATAGCATGGAGGTCCACAGGGAGCTGTGCCCGCTGGAAGAGAATCCCCGGGAAACAGCATGCAGTGTAGGAGAGAGAGGAGGCTGCCGCACAGCGGGGTGGGGGAGAATGTGGGCTCTGGACCAGACTCCGTGGGTCGCATCTCTGTCCTGCCACGGACCAGCTGTGTGACTTCAGGCAAGTTATTTACCCTCTCCATACCTTGATGTCCTCAGTTGTGAAATGGGGACAATGATAGTTCCTATGTCACAGGGTCGGGGAAGGAGTCAGTGAGCTGACGTAAGGCAGCTGAGAGTGCCTGGCGCACGGGTATCGCTGCGTGTGTGTATTAAATGAAATGAATTGAGATCACTTATGTCAAGGTGGTAGAGGAGAGTGGACAAGAATCCATTCCAGCCTTGGGACCAGCATGATGACATAGCGTAATGGCTATGTCACTGGACTCCCATGTAGTCGACCGCCGTTCAAGTCCTGGACCCGGTGGCTTAAACTCACGCCAGGCACGTGTGCGTGCGTGCCCAAGATCCTGAGAGGAGAATGGAGGAGAAGGGATTGTGGCATGGCCATGCCCCCTGGGGGGTGAGTTCTCGTTTTCTGTCTCTCTGACTCTCTCTTTCTTTCTGGCAAGTGCACACTCCCTGTAGCAAAAACTTCTCCAAAAAATTTTTAAAAAGAATCCATTCCAACCTGGAAGTCAGGGCAGACTACCCAGAGGAGGTGACATCTGAGTTTCTCCTTGAGAGAGAGCAGGCGTTGACCAAGAGGAAGTTAGAGAAGGGCGTTCGTGGCAGGTGGAGATGGGTGTGCACAGGCAGGGTGGGAGAGAGCAGGTCCAGGCTAGGCACCTGGACACAGCTGTGAGGTTGGGCCATAGCGAGGGGCCCATGTTCCCTCACCATTTTGAATCCTGAAGGTCACGGGGAGCCCTGAAGCAGGAGGGGCACCCTCAGATTTGTGTCTTGGAAAGACCACAGTCCAGCATTTTCCACAGTGTTTCCTGAGCACCATGAACAGAATCACCTGGGGAGCTTGCCGAAAATGAATGTCACGGGGCCAGTAGGTGGCGTGGTGGATAAGGGCGCTGGACTCTCACGTGGCCGACCGCAATTCAAGTCCTAGACCTGGAGGTTCACTTTCTCACTCACTCTCTCTCTGTCCCTCTCTGGTCAAATTAAAATAAATAAAGTTAAATAATTCTTTGACAAACAAAAAAAATGAATGTCACAAAAAGAAAAAAAAAATAAGAGGGGACACCTTTTGTGCCCTTCCCCACGGAATCTGAGTCTTGCTGGGAATCGGACCCGGAAATCGGGGTGTTTCTTGAGCTCTCTGGAGGAGTGCAGTGTACACGGCAGCGGCTGAGAACTCCCTGGCCGGAGCTGGTCAGGAGGAGGGCGATGCTGGGAGGCAGCCCTGAGGCTGGTTTCATCCAGGAAAGGCTCAGGGTGGCTTGGATGGAGGTGCTGGCCTGAGAGGAAGAAGCCCAGCCCAGAAACGTGGTGATGCCGTGGGGCCTTATGGCCGAGTGGGTGGTGCTGTGGCCAAGTGTGATGGGGCGCTGGGGTGGGAGACAGAGCCGGAACACCCAGGAGTCTGGCTAAGGAGTGGGTAGATACCCCATTACTCATGCCTCCGTCCTCATAAAGCCTCGTCCGCACCTGGGCTGAGCGTGAGGGCTGGAGTAAGTGCCCAGCCCGTGGCCGGGGGGTCAGCTCTGTCGGTGGCAGCTCCCTGGGAGTGGGCAGGAAGGCCGACGGAGAGCATCCAGAGCAAAATGAAAGCAGGACACGCTGGCGGCAGGGGAGGAAGAGGGTCGGGGAGTTGATGGTCTATGGGGACCCCGCCTGGAGGTACCCAAGGGCTGGATGGGTCAGTGTGGGTCTCGGGGTAGATCTCAAGTCTAGGGCTTAGGAGAGACACCCTGCCGGGAGCCACTGTCCAGGGAGTGAATGTGCATGTTTGTGAGGCCCGGCTTGGGGAGGATCAGGTCTCCCTGGAGCATTGGAAGCCACTTCAGACCAACAGCCTGTGAATTTGTTTTGTTTGGCCCAACCAGTGTTTTGAGATTTTAAAATTTATTTACCAATGTTTTAAAACTATGTTTCACATAAGCTTCCAGGCCCGGTGCAGAAATCTCAGGCCGCTGGAAGCCCATAGTCCTCTGTGGTGACAGGTGGCAGGAGCAGAGCTGCTGAGGGGGTGGCCTGCGTTGTGGGGAGTGTGTGCTCTCCCTGTCACCCATGTCTGCCTGTCTGAATTGTGTGCGTGTGTGTGTGTGGGAGGGGTGGTAGTGCAGGTGGAGAGAAGAGGAGAGGGCCCCAGAGGGAGTTGTGGGTGGACAGGGAGGGAGGGAGGCCCTGACAGCAGCATCGGTGGTGGGCAAGAGTGGCCTGGCCGGAAGTGCTCAGGTGGGCAGCCGAGGTCCCCCAGCTGTGTATGTGTAAGAGAGGGGAGAATGCCCGTGTGTGAGAGGACGTGTGTAAGAGCGTGCGTTTGTGTGTGAGTGTGCTCTGTAGTCCCCTGCATCCCTCTTCCCTGCAGAGCCGTCATTTTTGCTGTAGCCTCCAGCCCCCACACTCCTCCCTCTTCACACGCTGCTTGGGCTCTCATCCTCCAGGAAAGGGACTAGCAAGGCGTGGTGGAATAGTGTAGACGTTAAAGGAAGCCGCTCAGAGTAGGGACGTGCAGAGTCTGCAGGGTACCAGGGCGCTGTGACCCGCCTGCCTTGGCCCCTCAGCCCTCGCCTTCTCAGACTTGGTCATTTCTAGTTTTCCTCCAGAGCGGGAAAACCACATTGTTTTTTCCTCTCTCATCCTCTTCCTCCTTCTCGCCTTCCTCCTCTTTCTCTTTGCTTTTCCCCTTTTCTTCTCAGTTTCTGGTCTGGGAGAATTTCTGATCGAGAATCCCTGGACTTGAGGGTAGCGACGCGTGGTTAAAGGTGTTCTCCGCAGCACTGACAAGAGGAAAAGGGAGGCAGCCTTTGTAGCTGGCTCTTGGTGCCAGCAGTTCCCAGCAGGGCCCCTGAGGTCGGGTGTGGGGGCAGTGACTTTGCTGAAGCCTTTTGGGTGGACATGGCTGAGAGTGAGCTCCCCAGCTGCTAACGAGCCAAGTCCTGCCGCCCGACCAGCGGCCTGGTCACCCTCTGCTTTTCGCCCTGTGTACTTCGTGCAGAGAAGCAGAGGCCATACTGGTGTGGGTGAACGTGGGGACTCATGAAGATCTTAGTAGGTTTTCATGGCGAGGGTATGCGGATGCCATCTGTAGTATGCTGAGGGTGTAGCGTGTTATTGGGTCATCGGGGAAATCATGACCCATTTTTGCATAGAGAGATATGTCATGATTTTCCCAAGGACCTAGTATATGCTTTTTTCTAAAAGTCATAATAAGTTCTTCCTGGGCTTTTATTTTGGAGAGCTGGAGCCAAGGAGAATGAGGAATTGAAAATGAGGGCTGGCAAGTTTTTTTTCTTTTTTCTTTCTTTGGAAAGAGATTTGTGCTATAGGGTACATGAGCTTGTCAGAGAGACAGAGACACAGAAAGCGAGACATCACCCCCAGGAGGGGATGGCCACGCCACAATCACTTCTCCTCCATTCTCCTCTCAGGACTTTGGGGATGCATGCACACTTGCCCATGTGAGTTTTAAGCTGCCGGGTCCAAGACTCGAACCATGGTTGACTCCATGAGAGTCCGGCGATGTAACCATTACGCCATCTGCTGGTGCAGAGGGTTTGCATTTTTAACCTGAGAGTTGTGTCATATTTTCATCTCATCTTATCACTAAAGTTTTTAATCCAGTACTTTCTGCTATTTTTGATTCTTGAAGGTTTATTTTTTGTTTGCTTTCTTGGAGTTTTACAATAATTTTGCGTTTTCTCTGAATGTTTTATATCCAGCAACCACATAGAATTAAAACTCTATAGGGGAAAAAGAAAATCTATGGATGAATGACAAACACATATCTGACAAAAAAAGTTTTTATCAGAACTTTTTAATCTTGTGGTGTATTTGCGTTGGAGTGGGATGAGAGTCCCATGTGGTAGTCCTTTTGCAGGCTAAAAATGGCGCGTTTATATCTTGGTTGTTTCTAGTTTCATCCAGGGCAGGGAAAATAGCATTGTTTTTCCTCACTCACCTTTTTCCTCTTCCTCTTCTTCCTCCTCCTCCTCCTCTTCTCTTCCTCCCCCCCTTTTTTTTTCAGTTTCTCATCTTACAGAATTTCTGATCAAGAATACTTAGACATGCAGATAAAGATATGTGTTTAAAGATGTTTATCATAGCATCGTTTACAGTAGGAAATAGAGAAGGTGACTGAAGTGTCCGACAGGGACGACTCCTGCAGCCATTCCGCCATGACTACATAGACCTGTCCATGTTGCCTCGGAAGGGTGTCCATGATAGAGTAAATAAAAGTACATATGGTGCTTTTATATAGGAGTGTGTGTGTATGTGTGTGTGTGTGTGTGCATGTGAGCACACGTGTGCACATATGCGTGTATCTTGAGTCAGCAGAATTGATTCCTCTTCTCATTTCAGAAGACAGGAACCTGTTCGAATGATACTAGACACAGGAAGTGTAGTAAAGTTAGCCGCTGCGTTCGAGAAAGTACCTATAGATGACCGAGACCCAGTGAAGGACAGACCAAGCAGGAGAGAGAGCCACCGGGTGTCAGTGTTGGCCTAACCCCCCCACCCCAGGTGAGCCAAGGACAGGGCTGGCCTTGAGCCAGTGGAGTGTAGGTGGAGTGTGGCCTGCTGAGCTGCCCAGCTCAGGCCCCTTCCGTCGTCTTGGCAACAGAGCTCCTTCCCCACACTGATGGTATTAACGTCAGAAAGTGCCCCTTGAACTGAAGGGAATGGCTATCAGGAGCCACCTCTGCGGTTTAACTGCAGCCTCTGCGGGTCAGGGGTGGAGGAGGCCTCCAGGGTGGGATCTGAATCCTGTCTGAGAATGAGGTCAGGCGGCACCTAGAGAGGGCCCCTGGACTGACTTCCTGTCCCTGCAGCACACACCGCAGATGGCACCTCTGCCTTCCTGGGGTCCAGGACAGCAGGCTGCCCAGGAGGGGCAGCCATGGCCCAAGGAGTCGGCCATGATGCTCAGTCTCTTGCTCCAATTTTCTGGCTCGAGCTCCTGCATCACCTCTCCCCTCTCCTGGCCCTGTCATCTGGGAGGCTGGGCCACCCTGGCTGGGTTCTATCCCTTGAGGAACCTGGCCCCCAGACAGAGCTCTGCCTCTCCGGAGTGTGGGGTGCTTGTTGGGAGGACAGGCACCCTAGGGTGTGACTCCGCCCTCAGCCAGCTTATCTCTGTTCCAAGGTGGCCACTCCAAAGCTCCCCATCCTAGGCTGGCTCTACCTTTGACCCTTACACAGATGCAACTGACCAACTGGTGTTCTTAGACAGCGGGTTTGGTAGCCTCGATGGGGTCCAGGCCTTTGAGGCATGAGAGGTTTATTTGCTCCTCTTAGGGGAGGGAGCCAATGTTTTTTTGTTTTTTTTTTTCTTTTGAGAGATTTTCACTGTAGGGCGCGTGCGCTCGCCAGACAGACAGAGAGAGACATAGAGACAGAAAGCGAGAAATCACCCCCCAGGGGGGATGGTCACGCCGCAATCCCTTCTCCTCCATTCTCCTCTCGGGATCTTGGGCACGCACGCACACGCGCCCGGCGTGAGTTTTAAGCCACCGGGTCCGGGACACGAACCGCGGTCGACTACATGGGAGTCCAGTGACATAGCCATTACGCTAACTGCTGGTTTCCAGGAGGGAGCCAATGTTTATGAGGCTCTTTATTTTTTTATTCTTTTTAAGAGAGATTTTTGGTATAGGGCATGTGTGCTCACTTGAAAGACAGAGATGGTGAGAACGGAGAGAAAGTGAGAAATAACCCCTCACTATGGCCGTGCTGCAATCCCTCCTCCATTCTCCTCTCGGAATTTTGAGCATGCATGCACATGTGCCTGGTGTGAGTTTCAAGCCACCAGGTTCTAAGATTCAAACTGTGGTCGGCCATGTGGGAATCCAGCACCTTAACCACTATGCCATCTGCTGGCCCCATGTCCTTGAGGCTTTGTGACTTTCATTATTCCCACCAGGGCAGGGACAGAAGCCCAAGTTCCGTCTCTGGCAGGACACTGAGTGATGCACGACTCAACTAAAATGTTCCTTGCAGGTTTTCCTGGGTGGGAGGATGATGGATGAATTTCCTTTTCTTTTTATGCCTTCGTGTCGAATGACTATTTTAGGATGAACTCATGTTTATATGAAGTGTAAAGATCTTTTTCTATTTTGAAAAAAAGAAAATGTGTTAACGGTTTCTTCCCTAGAGTGCTGGATTTGCACCTTGAGTTCCTAACCTGAGCCCACGGAATCCTTCCCTGTCCCACAAGGTTTTGGGGTCCTGTAAACCCCCAGAGATCAAATGCAAAAGACTGTGTATGCAGTCCTCTTTCAGGAAGCAAAGATCCTTAGGTTCTATAAGATTCTCAAGGTTGAGGGAAGGGCAGAGGGATCCAGGACCCAAGAAAATTAGACAGAAATGTTTTCAGCGTTCTTTTTTGGGGCTTGTCTTAGATGTCTCTGTTATTTTTCTTTTCTGTCATGGTTTGGAGTCTTTGTTTGAATCACCCAATCTAATGGACCTGTTAGGTCAAGGCCAGCTACCAGTGGCTTCCGGTGGAGTGAAGGGTTTCCTGACCTCTCTGTCTCTGCTCTGACTCTCTCTGCTAACCACATGCACCGTCTGGCAAATTAAAAAAAAAAAAAATCTAAGGACCAGCAGATAGCATAATGGTTATGTCACTGGACCCCCACGGAGCTGACTGTAGTTCAAGTCCTGGATCCAGCAGCTTAAAACTCACACTGGAGGTGTGTGTGTACTTGCCCAAAAATCCCAAGAGGAGAATAGAGGAAAAGGGATCGTGGGGTGGCCATCCCCCTTGAGGAGTGATTTCTTGCTTTCTGTCTCTTTGTCTCTCTGATGAGCACATGCACCCTATAACAAAAATCTCTCTTAAAAAAAAAAAAAAGGAAAAACATCTGCTTATAAGTGGTTCCCATGCTTCAAACCCCTTCAAGAGTCACCTGTACTTAAGTCCCACTGGCAGGAGATAAAGGCTTGCCAGAGGCCTCTGAGGAGGCACTCCAGCTGCTTAAGACGTAAAGAGCCCTCACCCCACGAGCCCTCTCCTGCTATGGTCCGCCAGCTTCTGGAATCCACCAGGTTTATCAAATGCACTTTCTAAATTCTTACCTCACATTGCTCACCATGCGGCACCACAGAGAAGGAAGAAAACAAGAAAGGCTGGGTTTGTGTTAGGCCCGAAGTGGACAGATCACAGAAGGAAACGTGGAGCAGCTTTGAGGTCAGACTGGTGTGTGCAAAGCCAAGTACCTCGGAGTCTGCAGACAGGGACCGGACCGGTCCTATGTCACCTGGATCACACGAGCTCCTTCCCAGCCTTCAAAAGCCAATGGCCAAAGACAGGTCCCAGAACTGTGCACTCTGTGGGGTTTCTGGTGTTCATTCAGCAGCTAACTGCAGCAGCTGTTTTACTGTTCAGTACCGGGTAGAGACGGGAGCATCTGCCGTAATTGGGTGGGCTGAGGAGCACTGAGGGAATCGGGGAACTGACAGCCGCAGCAAATCATTACTCCTTGACAGGACAGCGCAGGGGAGAGGAGGCAGGAACCTTTTTGATTACTAGGAGGACAAAGTTGGAGAAGTTAGGAAGCAGGACTGGGAGTTCCTTATCTTTTGTGAAGGTGCCATCTCAGATAAGCTGATTATATTTAAGAAAAAGTCGCTAAGATTGAGGTGGCCTAAGGAGAGAGGAGACTGACCTATACTTCTGCAAGCAGTTTAGACACACAGGGTTGGCATCCTTCCTGGTCCCTAGTGGAAGGGTCACCCTTTTTTTTTTTTTTTAAGAATTATTTATTTATTTTATTTATCCATTCATTTTATTTATCCATTAATTTTATTTATTTATTTATTTTTAATTTGACCAGAGTGAGACACAGACACACACACACACACAGAGCAAGCCACCAGGTCCAGGACTCAAGCTGTGGTTGGCCATGTGGGAGCGTCCTGTGCCGTAACCACCATGCCACCTACTAGTCCCTGAAGGGTCACCATTTAAGAGCCTATAAGAAACAAGAAGGAGCATACCTGGGGGATGGATGCGGAAATGTCATTCTTAACCCCTCATCACGTTCCGCTCACAGTCCTAAATCATCCCTCCCATCTCCTGTTGTGGGTGTCATCATCTTTATTTTGTAGATGAAATTAATGGCATAGAGAGACAGAGATACTTGACTCAAGTCACACAGTTAGAAAGGACTAGAGGGACCAGCAGATGGCATGATGGTTACGTCACTGGACTCCCACGTGGCCGATTGCAGTTCGAGTCCCGGACTCTTTGGTTTCAAATTCGCACCGTGTGCATGTGTGCCCAAAATCCCGAGAGGAGAATGGAGGAGAAGGGATTGTGATGTGGCCTTCCCCCAGGGGGTAATTTCTCGCTTTCTTTTTGTCTCTTTCTCTCTGTCTCTCTTATGAGTGCACATCCCTATAACAAAAATCTCTCTTAAAAAAAAAAAAAAGGCACCAGCACCAGAGCCAGGACTTGAACCTGCATCTTTGTGATGCAGTAGTTCAATAGCAGCCCCTGGCCCCAGGCCACCTCCCTGCATTCAGTACCATGGACAGCCACAGCAGCAAGTGTGACCAACGGTAGACTTCTGAAGAGTCCCAACAAAGAGATGACTGCCAGTCTCCTATGGGGGGGACCAGGACAGGGCTGAGGTTCCAAGAAGGAAGAGGGAGGCCATGGAGCAAAGGTCAAAAGCTGATGGTAGGACCAGACCGTGGCCCCAAAGGTTTGTTGCTAGGTAGTCAGCGGTGTGGCTGAGCCCAGAGGCATGAAGACAGTGGGGCCCACCCTTTAGGTCCACCATGCTCCCATCATGCTCCCATCCCTGGGACATCGGGGCATTCCTCATGCGAGCTTCCATCTGCCAGGTGTCTGTATAATCGAAGGAAGAACTGACAGCCACATCAGACAGACGCAGGGGTGATGGGGGCAGGGGTTTGGAGGCCACCTGACTCCCATTGCAAGACACTGTCTTCCGCATGGGCAGCCTCTCTTTTCCTGGAAAGGGCCCTCATGATGCAGCTGCCTGGAGCTGAGTACCCATCCCTGGAGCAGCCGACATGGCCAGAACGGGGTCCTGGAGGAGCAGGTCACAGCCCCCAAGGCCACATGGTTGGAGTTGGGGGAACAGCCTCTCCCGAAGGAGAATGAGAGTATTTCCATAGAAGAAATCCTCCTGATGAGCTGGCCCAGGGTGGAGCCCCCTAGCAGTGCCCCGTCAGAGTCAGTTTTGGGGCACCTCTGAGGAGTTTTCATATGTCGGGTTCTTACGGCCAGCAAGGTCAAGAACACGGGTGGATTTCTGTCTCTTCCTTGGGCCAGGGCTTCAGAGTGGGGAGATGACCTGGAGACCGTGGGCACTGCTGTGGCACCCTCGAGGACAGACACTGGCCTGCCCATGTCCACGTCAGAGCAACTCCCAGAGAAGGAGCTGGCAGAGATGCCTGGCCGGAATGTCATCTGCTGACCCCGTGGGCCAACTCAGGTGACTTGTGGCCGAGTAGCCCAAGTTATGATCTAACTCTGACCCCGGCCCTTTCCCTCCTTTCCTCTGTTTCACGGGGACCATCAAGAGAATAAACAAAAATTAAAAGAAGCAGCTCGTCTTTGGATGAACCATCTCCCTCCAGACGAGCTTAGCATGTTGGCTACTGCTTAAACTGTAGTCGGCCATGTGGGAGTCCAGAGCCTTAACCACCATGCCACTTGCTGGCCCCTACAAAGGGGGTCATTTCTTTTATTCATACATCCATATTCCACGAATGTACAATGGAAGGGTACCTTCGTACCCTTTTTTTTTTTTAAGAATTATTTATTTATTTTATTTATCCATTCATTTTATTTATCCATTAATTTTATTTATTTATTTATTTTTAATTTGACCAGAGTGAGACACAGACACACACACACACACAGAGCAAGCCACCAGGTCCAGGACTCAAGCTGTGGTTGGCCATGTGGGAGCGTCCTGTGCCGTAACCACCATGCCACCTACTAGTCCCTGAAGGGTCACCATTTAAGAGCCTATAAGAAACAAGAAGGAGCATACCTGGGGGATGGATGCGGAAATGTCATTCTTAACCCCTCATCACGTTCCGCTCACAGTCCTAAATCATCCCTCCCATCTCCTGTTGTGGGTGTCATCATCTTTATTTTGTAGATGAAATTAATGGCATAGAGAGACAGAGATACTTGACTCAAGTCACACAGTTAGAAAGGACTAGAGGGACCAGCAGATGGCATGATGGTTACGTCACTGGACTCCCACGTGGCCGATTGCAGTTCGAGTCCCGGACTCTTTGGTTTCAAATTCGCACCGTGTGCATGTGTGCCCAAAATCCCGAGAGGAGAATGGAGGAGAAGGGATTGTGATGTGGCCTTCCCCCAGGGGGTAATTTCTCGCTTTCTTTTTGTCTCTTTCTCTCTGTCTCTCTTATGAGTGCACATCCCTATAACAAAAATCTCTCTTAAAAAAAAAAAAAAGGCACCAGCACCAGAGCCAGGACTTGAACCTGCATCTTTGTGATGCAGTAGTTCAATAGCAGCCCCTGGCCCCAGGCCACCTCCCTGCATTCAGTACCATGGACAGCCACAGCAGCAAGTGTGACCAACGGTAGACTTCTGAAGAGTCCCAACAAAGAGATGACTGCCAGTCTCCTATGGGGGTGACCAGGACAGGGCTGAGGTTCCAAGAAGGAAGAGGGAGGCCATGGAGCAAAGGTCAAAAGCTGATGGTAGGACCAGACCGTGGCCCCAAAGGTTTGTTGCTAGGTAGTCAGCGGTGTGGCTGAGCCCAGAGGGATGAAGACAGTGGGGCCCACCCTTTAGGTCCACCATGCTCCCATCATGCTCCCATCCCTGGGACATCGGGGCATTCCTCATGCGAGCTTCCATCTGCCAGGTGTCTGTATAATCGAAGGAAGAACTGACAGCCACATCAGACAGACGCAGGGGTGATGGGGGCAGGGGTTTGGAGGCCACCTGACTCCCATTGCAAGACACTGTCTTCCGCATGGGCAGCCTCTCTTTTCCTGGAAAGGGCCCTCATGATGCAGCTGCCTGGAGCTGAGTACCCATCCCTGGAGCAGCCGACATGGCCAGAACGGGGTCCTGGAGGAGCAGGTCACAGCCCCCAAGGCCACATGGTTGGAGTTGGGGGAACAGCCTCTCCCGAAGGAGAATGAGAGTATTTCCATAGAAGAAATCCTCCTGATGAGCTGGCCCAGGGTGGAGCCCCCTAGCAGTGCCCCGTCAGAGTCAGTTTTGGGGCACCTCTGAGGAGTTTTCATATGTCGGGTTCTTACGGCCAGCAAGGTCAAGAACACGGGTGGATTTCTGTCTCTTCCTTGGGCCAGGGCTTCAGAGTGGGGAGATGACCTGGAGACCGTGGGCACTGCTGTGGCACCCTCGAGGACAGACACTGGCCTGCCCATGTCCACGTCAGAGCAACTCCCAGAGAAGGAGCTGGCAGAGATGCCTGGCCGGAATGTCATCTGCTGACCCCGTGGGCCAACTCAGGTGACTTGTGGCCGAGTAGCCCAAGTTATGATCTAACTCTGACCCCGGCCCTTTCCCTCCTTTCCTCTGTTTCACGGGGACCATCAAGAGAATAAACAAAAATTAAAAGAAGCAGCTCGTCTTTGGATGAACCATCTCCCTCCAGACGAGCTTAGCATGTTGGCTACTGAATCCGGTCTCGCCGATTGGGTCACATTTTGCTCAAGGCCGTGACTGACCACATGCGGGAGCTTCCCATCAGGTTTTCCTGCTCCATTTCTGGACCTACACCCCGAACCAACAACCGGGAGTATGGGAGGGCCCATGGCTAAGGGGGCTGTTTCCCCCTTGAGGTCTTCCTGCTTTCTCCTCTCTTCATTTAATATCTGTCTTTTCCCAGTGGATTGTAAACTCCCCGAGGGTAGAGATTTACTCTTATTCTCTGAAGAGTCCTCAGCCAAAGCTCAATAAGTACGGATGGCCAGATCAGATGCATAAAACCCGGCTCGGGATAGCAGGCATGGGCTTGCAGGCTGTGGGACCTTGGGACGTCCCCTGACCTGGCTTTGCCTAAGGTCATTGCCTGGCTGCCAGCTTCTCCTCCTGGGATGAGGAGCAGAGCTGGAAATCCACAGGGTCAGTGTGCTAGCAGCCTAGGCATGGCCGAGGGGTATTTGCTGGTCCTGCACAGTTCACCCTCGTGCATTTGGTAGGTGGGCTGGAGGGGGCTGGGCTCATGAAAACTGCCCAGTAATTCAGGGTGGGCTGGCTGGAAGAGGTGACCCCCTGACAAGGTATTGGCCAGCAAAGGTGCTGGAGGCCAAGGTGGAGTGAGGAGAGCATTGCAAGGAAAGGGAGGAGCCTGGGTAAAGGACAAGGGTAAGGTGAGAACCAAGGTGGGAGGGTGGAGTGGGGATGGAGCCGACAGCCATCTTGTCCCCCCATCCCCTATGCATCAGAACCTCTGAGTGCCTGGTCTGCAGGACACCCTGGAGAGTCCTTCATGGACTGACAGGACCTTCTGGTGACTCGGGGAAGCACAAATAGCACAGGACAGTTTCAACCCACTGAGCCAGTGGACAGGCCTGACTGGCGCGGATGCCGGAGGAGCTGCGGAGAACGTCCTTCCGGATGGAAGGTCTCATTCTGAGCGTTTCCTGCTCTCGATCTGTGGCTTTCAAACCACGGTTTTCCTGGGTCATGAGGCGGTCGTTGGCCCCAACCATCTGATCCCCAAGGGGTAGCCCCAACAGGCCCTGTTCTGTGTGCCTAGAGAACCAGGAAGATGGGGGACTCTGGGTCACTCGGGATTGCACACCCCCAGCCCGGTGTCACTCACGGTGTAGGGCCTCATATTAGAGCTTCACCACTCCCTGGTTCTGCTCCACGGCGCGTGCCCGCGGGCAGGCCCAAGCGGCCAGAATCTGATCGATTTCATTAAAACACAGAGGCACAGACTGAGGAATGCCACCCAGCCAGAAATATCAGGTTATTAAGATGCTGCTTTCAGGAGCGGGGGGTGGGGCTGGCAGGTAGTGTGGTGGTTAAGGCGCTGGACTCCCATATGGCTGACTGTGGTTCGAGTCCCAGACCTGGCGGCTTGCTTTCTCACTTGCCGTCTCTCTCTTACTCTGTCTCTCTGGTGAGCACACATGCCCTATAGCAAACTTAAAATAATAATAAATAAAATGTTTAAATCATTCTTTTTTTAAAAAAAAGATGCTGCTTTTAGACATTGGCTTTTCTGTGTTCCCTCCTGGCACTAATCTTCCCATCAGATGTGATGCCTGAAGACCTCTGGGTGCCTGAGCTGTGCGGTGGCCGTGCGAGCCCCTTCCAGCTGGGCAGAATGAAGAAGCTGCTCTGGGAGCAACGGAAGGGCTATTTTACGTTGCTGACCGCCAGGTCCTTAGTTCTCTGATTGATTGCTGGAAATTCCCTTGCTGTGAGGACAAAGCATATGCTTATCTAGATGTTGTAGCTATATATATATATACACACACATAAATTGTGGGCCAGCCAGTGGCATGGTGGCAGAGACATCTGGGCCTCACATGGCCGACTGAGCAGTGTGAGTCCTGACCCTGGTGACTTGAAAAACATGCTGGAGGGACCAGCAGTTAGCATAATGGCTATGTTGCTGAACTCCCACATAGCTGACTGTAGTTCGAGTCCCGGACCCGGTGGCTTAAACTCACGCCAGGTGCATGTGTGTGCGTGCCCAAGATCCCGAGAGGAGAATGGAGGAGAAGGGATTGCGGTGTGACCATCCCCCCGGAGGGTGATTTCTTGCTTTCTGTCTCTGTCTCTGTCTTTCTGGTGAGCGCACTCACCCTATAGCAAAAACCTCTCCAAAAAGAAAAACATGCTGGGCGTGTGTGCATGCATGCCCCAAATCCCAAGAATAGAATGGTGGAGAAAGGATTCTGGTGTAGGCACTGCCCTGGACTCGCTTTCTCACTCTCTCTCTATCTACAGCAGGCACACGCACCCTATAGTATAAATAAGAAAGAAAAAATATATATAAATATATAAAATATACATATTTATTTGTATATATATACTCGCTATAAATATGTATGCAGCTGTATGTGTGTGGGTTATAGAATAATTTAGACACTTACAGGAAGACAAGTAAAAATACCTCCTCATACCCCGTTGGATCCATTCCCCAGAAGAAACCACTGCGTGTGGCGATGGGATTCTTCTAGACATGTTCCTGTGCGTTTACATGGTAAACAGTGGCCGTGTGCTCACACATTTATAGCTGGGTTTTCACACGGAGGGTGTAGCCGTATCCGGTGACTTGGCTTATTTACCTCAACATAGCTTTCATTCTTCTCCGTTCTTTCAGATTAGGATAGAAGATTCTGCAGGGTGGGTGTGAGCTGTTGGGCTCAGGATAAATGTCTAGGTTACTTCCCTTTTTGTCATTACCAACACCCCTGCAGGGGCTCTCTTGGCTGCAAGTAATCTTTGTGCAAGGGAATTGATATCTTTATAGAACAGATTCCGAGGCATAGAAAAATGGGATCTGAGATAATACGCATATTACATTTATAAATAATTATTTTATTTATTACTATCATTATTATTATTATTTAATTTGCTATAGGGCATGTGTGCTCACCACAGAGAGATAGAGAAAGAGCGAGAGAGAGAAAGAGAGAGAGAAAGTGAGAGAGAAAGTGAGAAAGCAAGCCACCAGGTCCAGGACTCGAACCGTGGTCAGCCATGTGGGAGTCCAGCACCTTAACCACCACGCCATCTTGCTGGCCCCACATATTACATTGTGATGGTTTCTGCACAGCAGACCTCCCGTAAGGTTATTCCAGTTTCCACCCTCACCTGCAGCTATGGCAGCGTCCTGTTGCCCACGCCCTTGTCAAAGCTGGATCATGTCATCGAGACACGAGTTTCCAGTCTGACGGGAAAAATCTGAACCCACCGTTGTTTTATTATGAATAAACTGGAACATCTTTTCCTACGCTTATTGGCCATTGGTATTTATTTTTCTCTAATTAGCCTGTTCATATACTGTAATGATTTTTAGTTGTTAGGGGCTCTTAGGTACTTGGAAATTTTTTTTAAGGAATTATTTATTTAGTTTATTTATTCATTCAGTTACTCTAATTTGACCAGAGAGAGAGGGAAAGTGAGAAAGCTACCAGGTCCGGGACTCGAACCGTGGTGGGCCATGCAGGAGTGTCTAGCACCTTAACCGCCACCTGCTGATGCCGCTCCTTTGGGTATTAATGTCTGTTGTAGATATTTTTCTCTCAGTGTATTGCTTGTCTTTTATCTTATCTTTTTAACGGCTTCTGTTTGCCAAAGGGAAGTTTTAAATATTTATGTGGAAGAATTTGTAGAAAAGATTAAGGAATTTAAATGGATTTGGACTGGTGATTGGTCCCTGCTTTAGCTTGCCAGATGTTTCTGGGCTCCCACGTAGCTGACCGCAGTTCAAGTCCCAGACCTGGCTGCTTAAAACTCAAAACCAGGTGCGTGCGTGCCCGAGGTCCCGAGAGAATGGAGGAGAAGGGATTGCAGTGTGGCCATCCCCCCCCCAGGAGTGATTTCTCACTTTTTGTCTCTCTGTCTTTCCCTGGTGAGTGCACACGCCCTATAGCAAAAATCTCTCTTAAAAAAGAAAAAACAATTTCAGAGTTAAATAGATCCACAGACACTCTTCCTTGTATATCCCCAACGCGTGGGTGCTAAAAGAATGACTGTCACTGTGTCGTGAGTTCTAGAAATCGGTGATAGTGCAGAGAGGTTCCCAAGCATGGAAAGATGGGGACCACCAAGGCAGAGGCCACCCATGGAAGGACAGATGGCTGGGACGCTCTAAGCTTCCGGAAACAGATCGGCATGGCTTCCATCTATCTTCTCTCTCAGGGAAAAGGGGCCGTTTGAGCCCTCGCTATCCTCACTGTCCCCTAGTCTTGCCAGGGGCCAAGGACACTGGGATTGACAGCGCAACCAGACCCTCCCAGGGTGAGGGATGGTCTACACTAGCAAGAAGAGGGGTGTTGCATGGACAGACACAACAGATTGCAGGACCCACACCGGAACCCAGAAGACGGAGGTGGAGAGAGCTGGCCAGAGTGAGAGGAGGGAGCATGAGGCAGGAGTCTGGCTCCCCTGTAAAGCAGCCTTTGAGGGTTCACGAGCCATGCCTGTGACAGGCTCCAGGAGCCCCGAAGCACAAAGTAGATGGTGTGGATTGAGATGTGTGTGTTGGAGCCCGCGTGGCACATGGCAGGTCCCCAGTAGATGCCAGTGTCCCTCCAGGTCACGGGTGCTCCAGGATGAGGTGACCAGGTGAAGGGAGCTGGTGCAGGCCCTTCCTGTCACCTGCCTGAGTGTGACTGTCACACTGACGGGTGGACACACGTGGAGGGCGGGGTCTCAGCATCGGGAACCAGGCGGAGCACAGCAGGGGCTCCGGGAACACGTCAGGACCCAGGAGCTGACTCCTCACTCCGTGGAGGGCCTCCCAGTGCTCAGGGGAGGATAGTGACTCCGCGCGCCCCGCCGCTGGCCGGCGCCCGTGCCTGCACACCGCGACCGGCTCTCTCTCCCCGCAGTGCACCTGATCCCCGTGTCGGTGTCGGCCAAGAATGGAGGGAGCGGCAAGAGTCGGAAGAGGATCATGCCAGACCCCGTGACGGAGCCCCCTGTGACCGACCCCGTCTATGAAGCCCTTTTATACTGCAACATCCCGAGTGCGGCCCAGCACAGCATGGAAGGTAGGCCTGGCGCTGCCACCCAGCCGGCCCCTGGCAGGCCCTTGGGGACCTAGTTCTTGAAGCAGCATAGCTGTGGTCAGGAGCCAATCGCCTGGGATCACGTCCTGCAGTTACCACCAGGCGGCGCCTTGGAGTGATGTCTGGGCATAGAGGTGCTGGAAAACCCAATTCTGTTATTTTACTTTTCAGAAGGTGTATCAGAGGATAATGAAGATGTATTTGTGCCCTGCCTTATCTCGTGAAGGATTTAAAGCTGAAGCCATGGTTTCGAGTACTTCCTTTTTTTAAAATAATTTTTTTATTTTATTATATTTATTATTATTATTATTATTTAATTTGACTAGGGAGAGAGAGAGAAAGCAAGCTGCCAGGTCCGGTACTCAAACCATGGTTGGCTGTGTGCGAGTCCAGTGCCCCAACCACCATGCCACCTGCCGGACCCCATTTCTAGTACTTCGGTGGGCTTCCTGAGCCTGTGCATATGAGGAGGCCGCATTGGTAGTCACACCCATGTTTCACTGACTTCAGCCCCCCAGCATGCCTCAGGGCGTCCCTGCTGTTCCTGGGGTCTCTGGGAAGTCACCATCAGCTCTTGCACGGTCCTCTGTCCTGCCTCAGATGCTCAGCACAGCGGCCCCTCCCACAGCCAGGGCCCTTTGACAGGGCTCTGCAGCCTCTCCGACTGCGCCTCCTCTGACCCCCAGCTTGGACGCGGGCAGGTTGACAGCCGGCCCGCCTCTGTTCTGAAAGGATTATCACCTGCTGAGTGCTGACTGGACGCTGTGCTTCTCCCACAGGTCACGCCCCGCATCATTTTAAGCTGGTCTCTGTGCATGTGTTCATTCGCCACGGAGACAGGTACCCACTGTATGTCATTCCCAAGACAAAGCGACCAGAAATCGACTGCTCTCTGGTGGCTAACAGGTAAATTGCAGCTTTTGAAAAGTAATTTTCAGGAATCTGGGGGCTGGAGGATGGCACAGCAATACAATGCTACGTTGCAAGGCTGACCCTCATGGGGAGGTTCTGGGTTCGCCTCCAGAGACTTCCGTAAGTATGCTGAGCACACACGTGCCTGTGATCCAGGGCTGCCGGAGGCCGAGTGTGGATTACAGTGTCAAGACTCTGTCGGGGGTCCTGTCTCTGTCTCTTTCCTTTTTCCTCTCTCTTTTACTTGTCAAAGAAATAAGTACACATTTAAAAAGGAATCTCCTGTCTCCTGTACAGGAGAGTTATAGGCAGGGAGTGACCTGCACTCTAGCAAGCACCATTTGCAGGAGCCTGACCTCAGAGCAGTCCTGCATGGGAAGGCCATTGTAGTCGGAAAGATCATGCCCACAGAGGTGGGGACTCCCGTTTGAAGCAACACAGCAGCTGCACTGAGCTTTGAGCCCAGGTCTCACTAAGGCCCACTCTCCCGCATGCTGGTCTTCCGGTAGACGAGCAGTTTGGGCACAGTGCAGCGAGCCCTGGGCTGGAAGATTCCGGCCCTGCTCGGCTGCTCCTCTGGGAGCAGCAGGCAAGTCCCTCCGTCCCTCTGAGCCTCAGCCTCTCCTCTCTGACATGGGGAGGACATGCTCACCGTGGGGTCGGGAGGGAATGAGTGAAACGATGCGGGGGAAGGCACGCAGGCAATTGCAAAACCACGTACGTGTGAGAGATTATTTCAAGTTTTAATTTCTCATGGGAGTAGAGACAGCCCCTTCTCAGTCAAAAGCCCTTAGGAGGAAAAATAATTAAGCAGAGAATGGAAACTGTGTGTATAGAAATGGCACAGCCCTAAAACGAGAGGCATAGTTAGCGGTAAAGCGACGGCCAGGCCTCGGCAGAGGTGTCTGGGGACACATAACCTCCCGAGCAGAGTTTATGGAATGAGGTCAGGAGACCGAGGGAGGTGCTTGGTGAGGAAGATGTCACTTTGATGGAATGCTTCTGGGGTGCCAGGCTGCCCCGAGCAGGCCAGTCTGGTAGAACCGTGGACTGCCTCACTGCAGCTGGGCTATTCTTTGAAAGCAGACCAAAACATGACCGGGCGTTTCGGGATAACTCGACGTCTCTAGCCCTCTCACCATCCGGGACCATGGGGAAGATTACATATAAGCCATTATATGTAAAACCTGAAGTACCATGTGACCATAGGCCTGTCTGTGCTGCTTTACTTCACGCTGGAGGTCACGGTGCTTGCAGCCAGGCTGTTCGTCTTCTTTCTTACATTCAGCAAACGTGAATTTATATCCTAGCATCTCACGGGCTGGAAACACTCTGGGTGGAGCCTGGCCCATGTCGGAGAGCCATGCAGACCCTGCCTTCTTGCTCCAGGCCAAGCCCCCAGCCTGTTCCTGGCTTCCCACTGAGCCCCTCTGCTCCTGCCCACTCCCTACCAGCCCCTCACCCCTTCATGCCTTTGTACCCACCAGGTCTCCCTTGTCCCCATTTTTCTGCTCAGAGCCCTCCAACAGCTCCCTCCTCTAGGACTCCTCCCTGTGTCCACTCGGTTGTTTCAGGCATGGGCACCACCTTGCTCACATTGAAAGGGGGATATACAGGAAGAGTCTCAGAACAAACAGGGGCCAAGGCAAAATATCTAACAACCAGCCTGTAACTGGCTCTAGAACTGGGGCACGGGTGGAGGTCACTTGTCATGCTCTGCATTGGCCCTTCAGTTTCTGCCTCCTGGGGACATGCTGGAATGTCTGGGGTAGCAGGAGGACACGTGGGTGGGGGTGGGGGTGTAGCTGGGGAAGTGGCTTTCCCCGTTGGGCCCAGCAGGGTCTGCAGGTATTGACGGCTGGTGCAGTCTTACCATTGCCCACCAGCTGGGCATCACTTAGTCCTTGAGCAGCCAGAGGAGAGGTAGCTGGTTGGGCGTCTGAGCTGGCACGACCCAGAGCAGCCTCCGGGACTTTGTTGACAAGAACATGCTTCAACCCTAGCAATCCCTGACTTCTTCATCTTCCCTTTCTCTAGCTGGGTTTTAAGTTTTAAGTGAGAATTCATTGACTTGTCTAAGACCAAAGGTCTGCGCCCCAGACCAGTCAGCTGTTACTAGAAGGTCCCTGGGCACCACTAGGCCTCTGGGGTCTCACCATGTCTGTTCCCAGAGAATGGGAGACCCACTGAGCAAGATCACCTGGCAGAGTACAAGGCCCCCTTTTACCCCAGCACTGTGCGGCTCGTGGTCCCCACACGGTTGTCTCTGCCCTCCCTGACCGGGGGCTCTTTCAGGCTTCACTCCTCCCTGTCACGGGTACCCAGCTCAGAGCCTGCCGTAGAGCGGCTGATGGACGATGGGTTGTTTGCAAAGTGGATTCAGGACCTCAGTGCGAATCGCGGGCCTTGATTACCGACTCGGGTTCCCGCGCCTCCAGACCGAGTTAAGCCTCAGCCATGGACTCCCTTGAGGCCTTTGCAACCTGTTTGATGTGGAGCAAATCGTTTCTCTGAGCCTCAGTGTTCTATGCTGGAACATGGGGATAATGATACCTCCCTGACAGCACTCCAGTGAAGTCCAAATAAGACTTCGTTTTTCCTCGTCCTCAGAACGTGGTGAGCAGCAGCCTGGAGGCCTTCTGGGCCCGGTGTCTTTCCCTCTCTGCACTGGATGTGGTCAGGAGCCAGGCTGGGTTCCAGGCCCCTCATTCTGTCACAACCACAGCAGGACCCTCTGGTGGGTCCATTTCCGGAGCTCCATTTGACAGTGTCAGTTCCCAGAGACCATTTGCTTGGCTGTATCTGTCCTCATTTTCCTGGGCCTGCTTTTACCTTATTGAACATCCTGTATTTTTTTTTAGAACTATTTATTTATTTAACTTTATTTGTTACTATTATATAGTGAAAGAGAGCGAGAAAGGATAGGGAGAGAGCAGGTTGCCAGGTCTGGGACTTGAACTGCAGTCAGCTATGTGGGAGTCCAGCGCCCTAACCACCAGGCCACCCACCAGTCCCGAACACCCTGCCTTTTTAGAAGCTACCCTAGATCCTTTCTGGGAAGAGGGTATGCATGCTTAATTGCTTACTGTCATTTAATCCCATCTGTAACAGCGATAGAAGGCAACTTGTCATTACGAGCACGTACTCCGAGCAGGAGCGAGCAAGCGCCCAGGGAGAGGACATACTCAGGGCCGCCAGCTCCCTGGGACCGTGGGACACCAGCGGTGACCGCTTACTACAGGTGTTGCCTCCGTGTCGTAAACAAGTAGTTCGGTGGCCTCGTCTAAGGTGGGGAGCCCCGGAGGGTGCCCGCTTCTCTAGTCCACTGAGAGGGAGGGTGTGGGCCGGCAGGCGGGGGTGCTTGAGCTGAAGGAGGCAGGAGCTGTGGTCCCGGAGTTCTCACCCCGGCACAGCCCACGGCTCCTGAGTTTGCAGGCGCTACCGACTCATGGGCGGCGTGCTTTTATTGGAAAGGTGCTATTTCAGCCCTCGTGGTACTGTATTTAGCCAACGTTTTTTTTTTTTTTTTGAGAGGGTTTTGCTATAGGACGTGTGCGCTAGAGAGAAAGACAGAGACAGAGAGACAGAAAGCGAGAAATCACCCCCCAGGGGGGATGGCCATGCACAATCCCTTCTCCTCCATTCTCCTCTCGGGATCTTGGGCATTTACGCACACGCGCCCGGCGTGAGTTTAAGCCACTAGGTCCGAGACTCGAACCACGGTCAACTACGTGGGAGTCCAGCGACATAGCCCTTACGCTAACTGCTGGTCCCATTAGCATACATTTTTAAAAATCTGTGGTGCACACAGGAAGGTTCTGGGTTCACATCCAGAGGCCTCTGTGAACACCGGGACACACACGTGCCCATGGATGGGACTGGCCAGGAATGACTGTGGCATGAGGGCCCTGCTGGGCCCTTCCCTCTGTCTCTGTGTGTGTCTCTCTCTCATGGTGTAGGAGAGTTGGGTGGAGGGTTCTAAGTAGGTCTTCATGAGAATTCACCTGTGGTGTGAATTCATCCCATTTTCCAGTCATGTAGGCTTTTGTGAATTGTGTTTTCTGGTATCAGGCCGTAACGTTCTGTGTGGGACTCAGTAACTGCTCACATCACAGTTCAAGCACAGTACCATTTTCCATGGGTTGTGTACGTTAGGCTCATGGTTCTGTCTTGAGTTTTGTGGCATAGATGGGTGTGAACGATGCACATTAAAAGGTAGGTAGAAAATGGAAGTGAACGACTAGAAGGCTTAAGATAGTAACACTGTGATTCTTTTATTTTCAATATGAAACCCGACTTCCAGTGATGCTACAACAATGTGAGTTTTTCCTGGAGAAAATTTTGTCCTCACATATAATCATTCCTCTATTAGTCAGGGTAAGGCCAGACTGTTGTAACAAAGATGCTCAAGAATACATTGCCGGGGCCGGCAGGTGGCATAGTGGTTAAGGGCATTGGACTCCCACATGGCCGACTGTGGCTCAAGTCCTGGACCTGGCAGCTTGCTGTTCTCACTTTTCCTCTCTTTGTGTTTCTCTCTGTTCAAATTAAAAAATAATGATAATAATAAATAAAGTTGAACAAATAATTCTTTTTTAAAAAGAGAAAATTAGGACCAGCAGTTGGGTAATGGCTATGTCGCTGGACTCCCATGTAGTTGACTGCGGTTGGAGTCCCAGACCCAGTGGCTTAAACTCACGCCGGGCGCATGTGCGTGCGTGCCCAAGATCCTGAGAGGAGAATGGAGGAGAAGGGATTGCAGCATGGCCAGTTCGAGTCCCAGACCTGGTGACTTGCTTTCTCACTTTCCTTCTCTCTCCCTCTGTCCCTCTCTGGTCAAATTAAAATAAATGAATAAATAAATAAAGTAATTCTTTATTTTTTTTAAAAGAGAATACATTGCCTTACATCATAAAGTTCGTCTCTGCTTGAGTGAAGGTCAGGGGATGAGTATTCCAAGTCTGTGGCTCGGCTCCACCTCATCATTCAGGGCCTCAGGTTCCTTCCAGATTGTTGCTGCCGCCTTCCATCCTAGGGATGTCTGCATGGTTGAACCCAGCTTTCCATGCCTAGATAGTGGCCAAGGGAAAGGGAGGTGATATGAAGGGGGCACACTCCCGATCTGAAAGCTGCACCCAGCAGTGGTACACAGCCTTCCACTCTCTTGGCGAATACTTGGTCATGTGG
>NW_006198015.1:148453-176090 GCF_000334495.1 Tupaia belangeri chinensis | reverse complement strand
GTTCGAGTCCCAGACCTGGTGACTTGCTTTCTCACTTTCCTTCTCTCTCCCTCTGTCCCTCTCTGGTCAAATTAAAATAAATGAATAAATAAATAAAGTAATTCTTTATTTTTTTTAAAAGAGAATACATTGCCTTACATCATAAAGTTCGTCTCTGCTTGAGTGAAGGTCAGGGGATGAGTATTCCAAGTCTGTGGCTCGGCTCCACCTCATCATTCAGGGCCTCAGGTTCCTTCCAGATTGTTGCTGCCGCCTTCCATCCTAGGGATGTCTGCATGGTTGAACCCAGCTTTCCATGCCTAGATAGTGGCCAAGGGAAAGGGAGGTGATATGAAGGGGGCACACTCCCGATCTGAAAGCTGCACCCAGCAGTGGTACACAGCCTTCCACTCTCTTGGCGAATACTTGGTCATGTGGCTCTACTCAACCTCCAGGACCTCAGAAATGGGACCTAACCAGGTTCCCAAGAAGAGGAGAATAGATTGTAGGGTGCACCTAGCAGTCTTACCCACAACAGCCTTTATGTTTTTATGTTTCCATCAAAATCCAAATATTTTACTGAATACCATGGGAAGTGGCCATATTTGTTGCTACAATCCTGGAAGGCTTGGTATTTTCATGAAACATCTCAGGATGGGATATTTTACAGTTGAATTCATTCACACCTAGTTTGGGGCCATCCCTTGTGTGCTAAGTTCCCTGTGAGCTCCAAGGAAAGAGCGTGGACGAGGCAGGCCGGACCAGGTAGCCAGAGCGAGGACAGGTCCAGAACCAGGTTACCGGGTCCTCTTCCCCTTAAAAAGATGCAGTCATTTGTTATCTATCCTGTAAGTGAAGTTTTCTTACCTTTTCATCTTTCTATTAAAAACATGTCATGGGACCAGCAGTTAGCATAATGGCTACATTGCGGGACTCCCATGTAGCCAGCCACGGTTCAAGTCCCGGACCTGGTGGCTTAAACTCACCCTGGCCGCGTGTGCGTGCATGCCCAAGATCCCAAGAGGAGAATGGAGGAGAAGGGATTGCACTGTGGCCATCTCCCCGGGAGTTGATTTCTCGCTTTCTGTCTCTCTGTCTATCTCTGTCTGTCTGGCGAGCACACATGCTCTATAGCAAAAACCTCTCCCCCCCCAAAAAAAATCATGTTGTAATGAGGATAGTTAGGTAGGAAAACATCAGGAAGCAGCCAGATGCCCTGAAAACCTGGGTCGCCTCAGCAAACACTCTCGGTAGTGAAATTCCATGTTTAAAATGGGTAGCAGAGCTTTCTCAGAGCCTCGAAAATTGCCAACCAAAACAATGGCCCGGAGCAGAAGGTTTGGCTCTGGGTGATGGACAGCCTTCCTTTACACGGCTTCGTGTTGGCAGGCTCATTGTCGGTCTGGACGTTTTATTTCTCAATTTGCAAACATTCATGTGTTTCAGCCTCAGGCAAAATAACATACCCTCTGTGTTATGGAAAGTCAAAATTCCCCCGCGCCATCCGGGAACTTTGTTCGACTAAATTGCACGTCAGGATTAGCATTCTTTAATCTTAAAACACTTTTTAAAAGATGGATATTTTTTGCGTTTTGCTGTATGTTTTTGGAAGATAATAAACCCATCTCGGCAGTCATTTTTCACACACGGCCCAAGTGAATCAAGCGTTCAGACAGCAGGGGTTCGCCCGGCCACCACTTGTCTCCGCCTTCTCTCATGCTGTTCTTACCGTGGCGAAGTCCTGTATCTGTCCACTTCTATCCAGCTGGAAAACGGGGTCTGCATTCCCAGCTATTTCATTGCTCAAAGGACAGTGTGGGTGTTTGCTTATCTCATCACTCAGGGAAAATGAGTATATGCCCAGAAGCCATTTCATTGTTCAGGGAAATTGTACATTAGTGACTAAGAGGGAAGTTATCTCTTGATTTACCACATGGACTTCACGGCAGAAATATAATCTCAGATCTCGTCAATAAACTGGGTTTTGTTTTTTTTTTTTTAGATATTTATTATCACCCCACATTAAACAGGATAGTGTATGTGCAAACTGCAGAGTTATCTGTAAAGCACAGCCGAGACCGTGGTTACCCTATTCAGTTCACAGTTTTCCTAAAGGGAGGTTTACCAGAAGTCAGAAAAAGATTACTGGTTACCCTGGGAAAGGCTGGGGTAGAAAAGTGGAGGAAGTGTGGCAGAATGAGGGGTGTGGTGTGTCAGGGCACAGGAAGGTGGCTGTCCCAGGAGGTCAGAGCACATTGTTAGAGGGGACAGGGCGTGGTAAGCCTCAAATGAGAGGGTGTGGTGAGCAGCCAGGGTCAAAGTCGGTGGGGCTAGGGCAGGGGGACAGCTGGGCGTGGGTGAAGGTGGCTGTGTGGAAGAGCAGTGTTGAGTCAGTAGCCTTTTATTATTATTATTATATTTGGTTTTTACTTTATTATTTTTTAAAGTCTATTTATTTCTTCTATGAGAAAGCAAGAGCGTGAGAGAGGCACTCCCAGCCGGGTCTTTATGCCATGATCAGCGCCAGGCCCAGCCAAGCCTGGCTCACAGGCGTGCAGGCCCTGCGTGCACAGGGAGGTCCTGGGCCGCGAACCGGGGACCCCTCCCATGGAACTGCTGTTCCGTCCCCTGGCCACTGGAGTTGCCTTTTAAGTAGATCCTTCTGGCTGTGGAGAAGCCAAGGTTAGAAAGACTGAGTGACTGAATAATTAAATTACATGAGGAGCCTGTCACCGTCCAAATAAACACTGGCCACAGCCAGAACCCAGGTTGAGGCTGTGAGGAAGCCCCAGGGGGAAGACTCTCAAGACTGAGGGAAGGTGGGTGATGTGGGGCGGGGAAGGGACACGTCAGGACTGCTCCCACCTAGAGCACAGTGCTGTGTGGGTGTTGGTGGCTTCCCAGAAAAGGCAGGCCAGGAGGGGTCGGGAACTGAGAGGGCAAGGCTGATCCCCGGGTGCCCGCAGCAGAGTCATCCTGAAGAAGTGATCGAGCCAGGACTTACTCTGGGCAGGAAAGGCCATGACACACTTGGGGGCCTGCTTGGCACCGATGGTGGGAACTGTTTTGACTGTTTGGCGCTGAATGACTGCTAATTCTCCGTATTGTCATTTTAGGAAACCATACCACCCTAAACTGGAAGCCTTCGTGAGTCACATGTCAAAAGGATCCGGAGCCTCTTTTGAAAGCCCCTTAAACTCCCTGCCTCTTTACCCCAATCACCCGCTGTGTGAGATGGGAGAGCTCACGCAGACAGGTACGTGCGAAGCCTTCGCATGTTCGTTCTTCCACTCACACACGGTTGAAGCAAACCAGGGGCACAACGTTTGTGGGAAGTATGTGTATGAAAAGATGTGCATAAATTCAGGAAGGTTTTGTACCGAAGTAAACTTTCACTTCTTCTTTCTTCTTTCTTCTTCTTTCAGTTTAGGGTGCATGGCGCTTGCCAGAGAACGACAGAGAGAGGGAAAATGAGAAATCACCCCCAGGGAGGCTGGCCACACCGCAATCCCGTCTCCTCCATTCTCCTCTCAGGATTTTGGGCACGCATGACATGTGCCTGGCGTGGTTTTTCAGGCTGCCAGGTCTGGGACTTGAACCACAGTCGGCCATGTGGAATCCAGTGGCCTCACACTATGCGACCTGCTGACCCTGTACTTTTAAATTTTTTTAATTAAAAATGTTGCCAGAGGGCACAAGCACTTACCAGAGAGAAAAAGCTTCCCACAGTGGGGCGTGGTGGTGCCACAGGCCTTTTTCCTCCATTCTTTCTGTTCTGTCTGGATTTGAGACACACATGCATGCCCACCTGTTACATTTTTTTTAAGACTCCTGGGTCAGGATTCGAACTGCAGTTTGGCCAGGTAAGATCCAGTTCCCTTAACCACTGAGCTACTGGGCTGCCCTGAACTTACACTTTAATTCTATTTTCCCACAAATGTTCTGAAGTCCTCTCATAATCTTGAATATGATACTATGGGGCTCAGAGGGGTACAGAAGGTCTGGCACCTCCAGAGCTCAAAATCACCAGATATCTAATTAAACTTGTAATCTCTAAAACTTAAAAATGACCTTTTTCTTCTTATTAAGACAGAATATGCTCATGAAATGAAATTAGGAAAGATGGTTAAGCAAAAGGAAGAAAAATTTAAAGCACCCATAACCCACCAAAGAAATAGACCCTTAATAGTTTCTTCCTTTGCTGTACACACACACACACACACACACACATTTTTCTAACTCCTTTTTTCACTCAACAGTAGATTGTGATCATCTTTCACTATCAAGAAATGTTTACCCATGGGACCAACAGTTGACATAATGGCTATGTCACTGGACTCCCATGTAGTGGACCACGGTTCTAGTCCCAGACCCAGTGGCTTAAACTCACACTGGCGCGTGTGCATGCGTGCCCAAGATCCCGAGAGGAAAATGGAGGAGAAGGCATTGTGGCGTGGCCATCCCCCCGAGGGGTGATTTCTCACTTTCCATGTCTCTGTCTCTCTCTGTCTTTCTAACAAACGCACGCAACCTATAGCAAAAACCTCTCCGAAAGAAAGGAAGGAAGGCAGGCAGGCAGGCAGGCAGGCAGGTTGACTGGCTCACTCATAACATCATTTGTAATGGCAGGATACAAGGTGTTTAGCCCATCCCACATTCTGAGATATTTCCAGCAAACCTCTGTAGGTTTTAATGTGCGAGATCTCAGAGAGAGTGCACGGCAGATCCCCACTGCACGTGGGGCTGGTGTGGATGAGTTCTGGCCTCACAGAAGCACAGCTTTCCCCTGCAGCCCTAAGTGAACTGTCAGTTCACCATCATAGTAGGATGGGGAATTACCTGTGGGGTCACTTCTGCTGGGACGAGAGGAACTGCTGGTCCCCCAACATGTTCCAGTTTCATTTCTTCCATCTGAGACCTCGAAGGACCTTAGTTTGGTCACCAGCCTTCAGGGAGGAGTCAGGAAGACCAGCTGGCTGTGTTCTGTTTTCCCAGGCCTTCAGCATCGCAGGACCTCAGCCTGGATGGAAGGAAGGTCTCTGTCCTGAAATTGGCCCTTCTGGGTTTGCAGGGGTTTTGGAAGTGATCCACGGGGGAAGTGTTGGGTGGCAGAGTGGGACAAATGGAAGGTGCTAGAGGAAGAGCCTTGGATAAGGGGTTGTGTTAAAAAACCTTGACATGGTGGTTAAAGTGCTGGATTACCACGTGGCCAACCATGGTTTGAGTCCCTGAACTGGTGGCTTGGGAATCACACCAGGTGTGTGTGTGTGTGTGTGTGTGCCCAGAATCCCAGGAGGAGAATGGAGGAGAAGGGATTGTGGCATGGCCTTCCCCCCTGGGGGGGGGGGAGGGATTTCTCATTTTCCCTCTCTCTGTCTCTCTTCTCTCCAGCAAGCGCATGTGCCCTATGGCAAAAAGCTAAAAAGAACAACAGCAGCAGCAGCAAAGTACAGATATCCCCCATTTATATTGCATTTCTGGAAAATTCAGTGGATGGTAATGTTATACAAAAAATGGTTTCGTGTTTATGGACACACACAATAAAAACAGAGTCAGGTTCTATGGGCCAGAGTGTTCAAACAGGTTTTTCACATGCGGGACTGTCTCGGGGTACATGCAAAGATCACACGGGGCAGAGAACATACTGTGTGCCAGGACCCCGTCCCCCTTTTCCTGCAGTAGCCCAACCCCAAACCCACCCCAAGGCGTGCACCACTCTTGCTGAGAAGTGCTGCTGAGACTGTCTGGCTGCACATAAAAGAAACCAGCTCAAGCAAAAAAAAGAAATGTATTCTAAGGATTCAGGGATGACTCCCACACTCCCAGGGCAAGAATGTGACCAGGTTCCTGGGATCAGGAATAAAACAACTGCCTTGTCCCCGCCTGTCTTGCTGGTCCCTTGTCTGAGAGCAGAGTGGCAGAGCTAGCAGGTCCAGAGATGACCTTGCCAGTCCAGGTTCTTGAGAGAGAATCCCTGAAGGTTTTCACAGGTCAGTGTCCTTCTGCTCTGGCTAAGGGGTCAGGACGACTGTGTGGAGAGCAGGGAGGGGCAGCCTCTGAATCCACAGATTGTTCTCCAAGGGGAGGCAGGGGCGCAGGTGACCTTCACACGCTTAGAGATCGTCGCTCATTCTGACCTTCTCAGTGACCTATGGTCATCAGTGTCTGAAGCAGTATGACTTTAGAAATCATTTTTTTCAGGGCCATTTGTCCCTGTCTCCTCATTCTCTACTAATGGTCACTTTTATCTTCTACTTCCAATATCATTAGCTGCTATAGCCATTTATAGCCGACATGCTTAGGGCACACACATAACTACATGATCAGCCGCGCCACCAGGGCCTGCCTGCTCTGTTCGAGATGCTTTGGCAGCTGCTGTGTAGGAGGAGTAAGATGGCCAGATGCATGAGACCCCGTCTCACCTGTCCTAAAGGAGCATGCAGGTGCAGGGGACAGCGTGCATGGAGACACCTGACTGGAATGCTGGAAGCTGGAGGGTCTTAGGGATAAGCACAGGCTTTGGAACCAGACAGACCTGGAAGATGGGGCTCACAGGACCTTCCCAACAGGGCGGGGAGTTAAGTACACAGAGAGGGCAGCGTGTCTAGCTCTGTGCCAGCCTGTGACAGGCTGTGAGTGGGTGCAGCTAAGGGGATCAGAGTCCGACGGCATGAGGGAACAGGAAGTTCTTCATTTGATCCAGGAGAGGAAGAAGGCAGCGCTAGAGCCAGGGCTGGTGTTCTCATGGCAAACAAGAGGGAACGGCAAGGACGAGTCATGGAGGTGCAGCAGAGATGGAGGGAGGCCCCATGAGCAGGGCTGGAGAGCACAGCACGGGGCTCAGACGGCCCGAGTTCCGCCTCTGCCTCTTCTTACCTATGAGTGGCTCAGGGTCTAAGTCTCTGCGTCTGTAAATAAGGAAACCGGGATGAGGACAGCAGCGTGCCTTCTCCATCGCGAGTCTGTGGGATGAAATGAGAAGGCCTGGCACTCAGCAAGCACTCCGAGTTTCACATACGTAATGTAAGAAAAGAAGGCGGGGGCCCGGCAGGTGGCGTGGTGGTTAAGGGCGCTGGACTCCCACATGGCTGACCATGGTTTGAGTCCTGGACCTGGTGGCTTGCTTTCTCACTTTCCATCTCTCTCTCTCTTTCTCACTTGGTCCCTCTCTGGTCAAAATATAAGTAAGTAAGTAAATAAATTTAAAATAAAATCTTTCTTTCTTTCTTTTTTTTTTTTGGAGAGGTTTTTGCTATAGGGCATGTGCGCTCACCAGAAAGACAGAGAGAGACAGAAAGAAGGAAATGGGCCCCCTGGGGGGATGGTCACGCCACAATCCCTTCTCCGTTCTCCTCTCGGGATATTAATCCCACACACACATGTGCCCGGCGTGAGTTTAAGTTTCAAACTGCGGTCGACTACATGGGAGTCCAGCCACATAGCCATTACGCTAACTGCTGGTCCCAAAATAAAATATTTCTTAAAAATGACTATTAAAAAAGAAAGAAAGAAAAGAAGGTGGGCTCAGGGGTGCACTGGGCCAGACGCAGCCTCTTCGTGTCCCTCCGTCGCTGGGTGGCCTCGCTTGTGCAAACTGTTCAAGAAATGTTAGCACCTGCTCCAGTGCAGGTCCCTGAGGGGAACCAGCCCTTAATACTGTGTACAGTAGAACCCAGACATCGGTCCTGATTTTTATTTTTTTAATATTTATTTAACTCCATTCGTAATTATTTTTTAATTTAACCAGAGAGAGAGAAAGGGAAAGTGAGAAAGCAAGCCAGCAGGTCCAGGACTCGAACTGCAGTTGACCATATGGGAATCCAGTGCCTTGAACCACCATGCCACCTGCCTGCCGCTCATGATTTTTATTTTAATTACCTCTAGGGTGCGTGTGCTCCCCAGAGAGAGGGAGAAAACGCTCCTTCCCCCGTGGGGCACGGTCACACTGCAGTCCCTTCTCCTCCATTTCTCCATCCTGCCGGGACTGGGGGTGGGAGCACACACACATGCATGCCTGGCATGTTTTTCAAGCCACTGAGCCAGGGTTACAAACTGCATGGCTGGATGTGGGATCTGGCTCCCTGAACACTAGGCTGTGGGCTGTCCCCACCCTTCATGTCTGTGGCTGAGCTGGTCCCCTCCCTGGGCCACACATTTCTGTCTGTCTCACATTCTCAGCCCAAGTTGTCTCGTCTGTACCGTGGAACTTCTCAAACCGTGTGGACCTCTGTGTGCTTTACACGGTCAGAGGGCTCACACCCATAGCTGAGGTTCACCCTGTCCATCTGCAGGCTGGAGCTGAGCTTGCTTTTCTCCTGGACTGCCTTCTCCTGATCAGACAGACGTTCTCATTTTTTAAAAAAGTCAATTTATGGGACCAGCACTTAACATAATGGCTATGTCGCAGAACTCGCATGTAGCCGACCGCAGTTCGAGTCTTGAACCTGTGGCTTAAACTCACGCCGGGCGCGTGTGCGTGCATGCCCAAGATCCTGAGAGGAGAACGGAGGAGAAGGGATTGCTGCATGGCCATCCCCCCTGGGAGGTGATTTCTCGCTTTCTGTCTCTCTGTCTCTGTCTTTCTGGCGAGCGCACGTGCCCTATAGCAAAAACCTCTCAAAAAAAAAAAAAAAAAAAAAAGAAGTCAATTTATTATTCTGTAGTGGCCATTCAGCGCTAAAACCGTACTACAAATCAAGTCGAGATTCTTGCTTCTGCCCGTGTTCCTCGTCTCACTTCTGTGCCCGCTGTTACCCGTCTCGCGCATGCCCTCTTCACGTAAAACACAGCAACTGTACTCCACCCTCCTAGTTTCCCCTCTTTCTTTTTATTTAAAAGGAATATAATGAACACACTATTCTACGCTTTGCTTTTCTCATCCCTTCCATCGGGGCACATAGGAGGTCGTTCCCAACGGCACAGAGCGAGTCCTTGCGGGCCAGCCTGTGGCCGCAGCCCCAGCACACTGGGCAGGGCGGCCTGGAGTAAGCGGAGCGATCCTCTTGGGCACATCATGGAAGACGGGTCAAGGAGGGACCCCCCGCCGCAGGGACACAGGAAGGGGGCGTGCAGCAAGCAGGCCGCTTTTCCTCTTTATCTGGCTGAACCCCTGGGCCGTCAGTCCCGCACTAGGAAGGCTCTCCCCAGGCTGGTGCGGGTCTCAGCTGAGCTGCCACGGCTGAGCGATCCCACCCCCCAGGCCCGGCAGTCACACCTTCCCCGGGGAAGGGCCAGTCGAGAGGAGGGCAGGGAGCCAGATGATCCTCGTGCTCCCCACAAAGGTGGTGACCGCAGAAGACAGGATCCCACCCCGCACCCTACGTGGGCACCCACAGCAGGCTCTCTTCACAAGCTGACATAAACCCATTCTCACGGCTTCCCTAAGGTGGGGAAACGGGCTCCGCGAGGTTATCTTACCCTGACTAGAACGTTCCACAGCCGGGCTCTGGCTCTACCTACCCTTGCCTCTCCTTGGGCTGAGCCGGTAGTGAGGAACCTCTGTCTCCCGTTGCAGGGGTGGTGCAGCATCTGCAGAACGGCCAGCTGCTGAGGGACATCTACCTGAAGAAGCACAGGCTCCTGCCCAGCGATTGGTCCGCGGACCAGCTGTACCTAGAGACCACCGGGAAGAGCCGGACCCTGCAGAGTGGGCTGGCCTTGCTCTACGGCTTCCTCCCAGACTTCGACTGGAAGAAGGTTTATTTCAGGCACCAGCCCAGTGCTCTCTTCTGCTCCGGGAACTGCTACTGCCCAGTGAGAAACCAGTACCTGGAGAAGGAGCAGCGACGCCAGTACCTCTTACGTTTGAAGAACAGCCAGCTGGAGAAGACCTACGGGGAGATGGCCAGGATCGTGGACGTCCCCACCAAGCAGCTCCGGGCCGCCAACCCCATCGACTCCATGCTCTGCTACTTCTGCCACAACGCCAGCTTCCCCTGCACGAGGAACGGCTGCATCGACATGGAGCACTTCAAGGTGATCAAGATGCACCAGATAGAGGACGAGCGGGAGAGGCGGGAGAAGAGGCTGTACCTGGGGTACTCGCTGCTGGGGGCCCATCCCGTTCTCAATCAGACCATCAGCCGGATGCAGCGCGCCAGCGAGGGCAGGCGAGAGGAGCTCTTCGCCCTCTACTCCGCTCACGATGTCACTCTGTCACCCATCCTCAGTGCCTTGGGCCTCTCGGAAGCCCGGTTCCCAAGGTTTGCAGCCAGGTTGATCTTTGAGCTCTGGCAAGACAGAGACAAGCCCAGCGAGCACGCCGTCCGGATTCTGTACAACGGCGTGGACGTCACATTCCACACCTCATTCTGCCAGGACCACCAAAAGCGATCTTCCAAGCCCATGTGTCCCTTTGAACACTTGGTCCACTTTGTCAAAAGGGACATGTTCGTGGCCCTGGGTAGCAGTAGTTCTAACTATTACGATGCATGTCACAGAGAGGGGGTCTAAAAGGTCCACGATTCCGCACTGTAGCATCTTTGCCAGCTCTGAGGGCTGGGAGAGGCCCGCCCCACTAGCGTTCTGTGTTGCTAGGGTATATAGAATTGTTGATGTGTAAAGGCTGCAAGTTGTGTTCGGGAGCCACAGAGTGCTTGGGCTGAACAGGAAGCAGATTGCGGTCCTCTGGTTCATACGTTACTTGGTACAAAAAGGTCAGTTGGCCAAGAAAAGGAGGTACCTATCATAGCCAGACTTTGCTAAAAATGCCAGAATCATGTGGCCGATGCGAGTTTGCATTCTCCTTGGCTGCCATGGTATTGTATGATGAAACCAGCAACCCTCACCCAACATGTTCTTAATCTCGGACAATTTTACTTAGTCCTTAACCCGTGAAGAATTTTCCCGAAGTGATTGAGCTAAAACAGAGGCTGGTAAACTTTTTCTGTCAAAGGCCAGGTAGTCAAGACGGTAGACTGAACCAAAAGGCCACACGCAGTCTCTGTCACAGCCACTCATGTCTGCCTTTGTCACCTGAAAGCGGCCACAGGCAGGACGTGGGCTGTGTCCACAGGCCCTGCAAGGGGAGTGGTGGCCATATTTGGCTCAGGCTGCAGCGTGCCGGCCCCTGGTCTACACCGCAGGCTCCACTACAGTTGCACTTCCAGCACTTTGAGAACCAGCTGAATATGGAGACTTATTCAGTGGTTCCTCCAGTGACTTCTAGAAACACAGAATTTAGTCTGTATCTGACACTAAACTCCAGAGGAAATAGACATCGCATCAGAATGGAGTGTAGAAACATGACTAGACTCACGTCTGACGTTCACGATGATTGTGGTACGAGGTAGTTTGAAGTACGTTTTAAACATTTGTCTGCTATGGTCTATTTGCTGTCTACGCTGAAATTTTTGTACCTTATTTAGTATTTTTTATAGGCTAGGGGAATATTTTCTAAGACCAGTTTTAGATGTGCTCTTATCCTGATAGAAATAGTCACTTTACCTGTTTGATGGTTAGAAGGAAGCCCGAAGCCGAATTCAGGTATTTTCTTCCCCCCCAAAAAAGAAACTAATGATGGTTCATTCCGCTTGTCAAGCTGTAGGATTGGATCAATTTTTAAATCATTTTCGTCCGAGTCAAAAGATAAATTCTGATTGATTTTTAAATACATTTTTGGAAGAACTTTGTTACTAGATAGATAAAGAGTCTTTATAAGGTATTTTGTATATTAGAAGCAATTGCCATTGAATCTGTGATTTCTGAATTCATGGTGCTCGTTCTACTCTAAGAAATGTCAAAGTGCAAGTGAGATTCTTCGGCGTGGTTGGCATTCCAGCTCTCTCTCCATTTCTGTCCCATGTTGCATTTCATTATGTCTGTTTCTTATAATAAATTTTTGAAGAATACTGCACAGCGAATTCGGTCATTCTAGTTCTTTTCAAGGGAGAACCAGTATTTTTAAAATTTATCATAACTGCTTTGTTTGTTGCTAAAAACGATGTGTTATCTCTAGACTATTTAAAGCCAAATTGAGTTTTTATTGCTCCCACTCTTGATATATCTGAATTAGAACTGCTAAATAGCCTGTAGGCTTAAAAAACCAAAGCGAATCAGAAGACTTTTTAAAAATCAATTCATGGAACCAGCAGATGGCATAATGGTTACATTGCTGGACTCCCACGTAGTTGACCACAGTCTGAGTCTCGGACCCAGCGGCTTGAAACTCACGACAGGTGTGTGTGTGTGTGTGTGTGTGTGTGTGTGTGTCTAGGCAGCTTAAAACTTACGCCAAGAGGAGGATGGAGGAGAAGAGATTGTGGCATGGCCCTCCCCCATGGGGGATGATTTCTCATTTTCTGTCTCTTTGGCATGCACATATGCCCTATAGCAAAAATCTCTCTCTCAAAAAAATTTTTTTTATTTACATTTTTAAATTTCATTTTCTTTTATACATTCAATCACATTATTTAGCTTACAAAGTGAACATTTCAACATGTGAACATTTCTCCCTTGTCCCATATCAATTTCTGTTGGTGAAAGTAAATATTTTGGCTAGGAGCCAACACTGGAAGCATAGCTGGAGGTTTTGCTTCCTAAGACATCGGATACCCCGGGCATTGAAATATCTCCCTCCAGGGAGCAGAGGTGGCATGTGGCCAAGGCTCTGGACTCCCACACTGCGATTGGAGTCTCAGACCTGGTGGCTCACTTTCTTTCTCTCTCTTTCTCTCACACACGTGCCCTATAGCAAATTTAATAATAAGAATTTAATTTTTTTAATTGCTAAAAAAAAAAAAATAAAAACCTCTTCCTTTAGATCAAGTTCTGAGACACTTCATTCCATAACAAACACTGAGCACTGAGTTAGGATGAATGGTTTCTGGGCAATGGTCTAACGTCTTAATTCATGACAGTCCTGGGTGTGCGTGTGTGTGTGTGTGTGTGTGTGTGTATATATGACTTCTTTGATGTTATGATTAAAGTTCATACATGCTCAATAGAAGATAAACATTACTGAGAAATCTCACCTCCAGAAGTAACACTGAGTGCTTGACAGCTATTTTGAAAATTCTCCACGCGGATGCAGAAATAGATGTAATTTTGAAATAGGAGGCCATCATTTGACATAGTCACGCATTGCTTCACGAGAAGTCGTGTGGCTGGGCAGTGTTGAGGTTGTGTTTGCATCACAGAGCGCACCTGCCTACACAAAGCAGGTAGCGGCGCCCGCTGCTCACCTGGGCTGGGGTCGTTGCTAGGCTGTAAGTCGGGACGGCCCGGCACTGTGACGAGTACTGCGGGCAATCGTAACATGATGGCTTAGCATTTGTGTATCTGGATATATCTGAACATAAAAAAGATACGGTAAAAAATATGATAGAAAAGATTAAAAAGCGACGGGACCAGCAGATGGCGTAATGTTGATGTTGCTGGACTCCCGTGTGTAGTTGACCACGGTTTGAGTTCCAGACTTGGTGGCTTAAAACTTACGCCGGGTGCATGTGCATGTGTGCCCAAAATCCTGAGAGGAGAATGGAGGAGAAGGGATTGTGGCATGGCCATCCCCCTTGTGGGGTGATTTCTCGCTTTCTGTCTCTGTCTCTCTCTGTCTTTCCGGTGAGCACACACGCCCTATAGCAAAAACCTCTCAATAAAAACCCCAAAACAAAACAAAACAACACAAAAACTCATACTGGGTGCATGTGCATGTGTGCCCAAAATCCTGAGAGGAGAATGGAGGAGAAGGGATTGCAGAGCTGTCTCCTCTGGGGGATTATTTCTCACTTCCTGTATCTCTGTCTCTCTAGCAAGTGCACACATCCTATAGCAAAAATCTCTCTTAAAAAAATATACAAACACATAGTACAGCTGTGTAAAAATATTTTATCTGGGCCAGCAGGTGGCATGGTGGTTAAAGCACTGGACTCCCACATAGCCCACTACAATTCAAGTCCCAAACCTGGCAGCTTTCTTTCTCATTTTCTCTCTCTCTAAAGTCAAATTTTAAAAAAAAATAATAATTAATTAAACTAAATTAAAAATTCTAAAAAGAAAAGAAAGAGAGGCATGGTTAACACAGGTTAACATGGATGCAGCTGCCACCAGAGTAACAGGGCATGCTCTTTTACAGTAAACTTTTTTTTTTTTTTGAAATTTTTGTTATAGGACATGTGAGCTCGCCAGAAGAGACAGAAAGTGAGAAATCACCCCCAGGCGGATGACCATGCTGCAATCCCTTTTTCTCCATTCTTCTCTCAGGATCTTGAGCACACATGCATATGTGCCAGGCGTGAATTTTAATCCTCCAGGTCTGGGACTTGAACTGTGGTCAACTATGTGAGAGTCCAGTGACATAACCATTACACCATCTGCTGGTCCCAAGAGTAAACATTTTTTGTAAGAGTACTCTAGTATAACAATAAAAGGTACAGTATAATACATACAGACACCAGGAGCTTAGTGACATGTTGTCACCAAGTGTTACATTCTGCATACGTTACACATGCTGTATTGTACAAGTGGCAGTTAGTTTGACCCTTGCATTTCCAAAACACCTGAGTAATGTGTTGACCTTGTTGTTAGAACAGCTATAGCAGTCACTGCGCAATAGGAATTTTTCAACCGTATTCTATTTTTTTAATTATTTTTTTAATTTTTATTATCATCATAATCTTCTTTATATTACATTGGATTACATATAACTTTTCATTTTATACCTTGTTTTTTCAAAAGGGAATGCCATGCATGTCAGTCAGTACAGAGACATTAATCTCCCCACTTCAACATTCCATATCTTTTCTGTTTTCCCCAATCCTTATTTTTATTATTCTAATTATTTTTTAAAACAGTCAATTGCTATTTCTCATTTTGCTTGTAAAAATACTTTGCCCATCATGAAATACTTCTCAGACCAATCCAGTTGAGAATACTATACATGTCATCATCAACAGTTAATAACCCCTATCTGTTTCTCACTAACGTCCTGTCTCTCTATTGTTCACTTGCTATCTTTCTCTATCCTCTTCTCTTCACTTACCCCATTCCACACTGTCCTATTCTCATTAAGTACCTTCACTGTTTTTATGTCCTCTGAATTTTTGCTCTCTATTATAACCGTATTCTATTCTTATGGGACCACCTTCTCATATGCAGTCTGTCATTGACAGAAACATTGTTATGTGGCACGATTATACTTACATCATGTAAACCCACCTTGGTAGTGATGTTATACTGTGATCATCCACTAGGAGGCAGTATCAAATATAATTTACCGTCTTTGGGGCCCAGTCTTCCACCTGTCAAGGAAGGATAGTTTGGGCTGTGTTTTAATAGGTTGACTAGCTGTCTCAGTTTGCTTAGCACTGAAAAGTTTTCCAAAATATGTCAATTTCAGTGCTTAAAAATTGGGAAAGCCAGGGCTGACAGGTGGCCTGATGTTTAAGGTGCTGGACTCCCACGTGGTCAACCACTGTTCATAGTCCTGGACCTGGAGGCTTGCTTTCTCGCTTTCCCTTTCTCCAGTCAAATTAAAAAATAATAATAACAAATGGAGTTAAATAACTTTTTACAAGCTGGAAACGCTGTAGGCGAAGTGGAATTAGGTCAGTTACTCCAGTGCTGTCTGCTGAAACAGGTTCTAGGTATTATGGCCACTCCCACTTTGCTGATGGGGTGACTTGTCTGCAGTGACACAGCTAGCTGGTCTAGCAGAGCTGGGACCCCAGCTGTGACCATTTAACTCGAAGGACTGTGTTCAGCATGATAGATGATAACGCCTCTTAAACCATAGCTCTCCGTGTTTGGTTAAACACAACAGAGACCAGATTACAACGCCTACTCTTCTTTCCTTCTAAGCAAATAAAGCCTCTCATTTTCCTCCAGTGGCTGCACAATGCCGTCAGAAACCCAGACTCCTGTTTATAGCTCACTGGCCACAGCAGGTCCCCTGGCTGCCTGCATGGCAAAGCAGTCTAGGGAAGGGAGCGTTTTGATTGGACCATTGTAGCACACCAAGCTGGCTCCTCTTGCTAAGGAAGAAAGGGAAGGTGGGTCACGGGAAGAGAACCGGCAATGACTACCCTCTCCAAAGCCACCCCTCACAGCTGAGGGCGTGGTGGATGCTGCACCCCCAGGCCCCTACTTTGGGATTCTTTCCCTCAGTGGGTGGCAGGGCTCAATCATGGGAATTTGCCCTGGTAACGAGAGCCCTGTGCCAAAGGTCATGCTTTTCTCCCATGACGGCCACATCCAATGACTGGTCAGATGAGGGACTTAAAAGCCTAGGGCAACCCGAAGGGCACCCCGCTCCGGAGTCCCACGGGGCCAGCCGAGGCCTGTATCTGCATCCCAGCCCTCGGTCACCCTGCCTCCTGTGCAGTGCTGACTAGGAGCACTCCCCAGTACTCCTTGCGTTCACAGCTGCCTCAGCATCTCTTCCCGGAAGCTGACCTGCAGCACAGGGCAAGCGAATCCTAGGGACTAAGATCTCTACTTCCTGGAGTCTTTTATAGGAACAGGAGAATGTATGTATCCATGATTACAAATTTCTCCTTGCCTTTGGGAGGCTTGCCACTTCCTGTGGAAGCTGAGGGTGTCCGCAGGAAGCAGGGGGACATTTGGTTCTGGACAGTCCAAAGCTACTTACAGAAGACTACTTATTGAACACATACCATGGGAGCACCTGAGAGCTTTGTGGTCTAGGGTGACACATCCCAGATCTCAGCTTGCCCCTGACTACAGCCTGTGTGATCCCGGGCACAAGGATGCCGCTGAGCCTCAGTTTCCCCATTTTGCAAAATGCAGATAATAAATCCCTGCTTCAAATGGCAACTCCTTCTGTGAGAAATAGACATTGTATCAGGGCCAGCAGGTGGCTTGGTGGTTAAGATGCTGGGTCCCATAGTTCAACTCCCACACCTAGTGGCTTGATAATCATGCAGGGAGCGTGTGCGTGCGTGCCCAAAACTCCGAGAGGAGAATGGAGGAGAAGGGATTGCGGTGAGGCCATCCCCCATGAGGGATAATTTCTCACGTCTCCTCTGTGTCACTCTGTCTCTGTCTAGTGAGCACACGTACTCTATAGCAGAAACCTAAAAATAAAAAAGACTTCAGTTGAATGCTTAGCCTAGCGCCCAGCCCTTGGTATGTGTTCTTATCATGAATACAACAAATAACACAAGTTCACACAAAATGGAATGAAAGTACACATTTATTTTGGTGCAGGGAAAAAAAAAAGAAATAGTTACCCTTTTTTCATAATATGTATTTTCCAAAACCTTTTTGAAGCTCCCCGCATCCATTCATGACAGAGTAAATCGAATCGTGCCTCCCCCTCCGTGGCCCTCCTCTGCCTTCCAGATAAAACCTACACTTGCTGAGGTGACCACAGGGCCCTGGATGGCCTGACCCTTACCAGCAGTGAGTACAAGGAAGGGGCCGTAGGGGAATTGCCTGGGAGACAGCAAAGGGGGCTTAGGCTCGCCGTATGTCAGATTCGCAGGACTCTGAAAGGACAGTCACCTCCAGAGCATCCAGCAAATCACCCACCGAACCCAGCCACCTCTCTGCCTGCCAGTCTCCTCCCCTTCCCCATCTGTGGCCGGGGGTTGGTATCTCAGAAAGGGAAGGAGCCTTTGAACCACAGGGACTGAGTTCAAATCTGGCTCTCTGCTGCCTCCCTGGCCACAAGACCTCAAGCAATAGATTTAAACTCTCTAAACCTCTGATTCCTCACCTGTAACCCAGGAATGATTATCCCCATTAAAGAATGTACTTGAAGCTCGGGGGGCCCATGGGGTATCTCAGCATGGCAGGAGTCACTATTGCTCCCAAATGACTGCGTTCTTCATTGCTCCGAGTCGCTAAAACCAGCTGGAATCAGAATATGTCTCTTGTAAGCCAGGAAGCCCACCTGGAGGACATAGCATCGCGGTTTGGGCCTAACTAGGAGAGGGAGCTTGGACATAGGCACATCCCACTGGAATTGAACTCGAATTTATGCCACACCGCCCTCTAGTGGCAACTCCCCCTGGCCCCTGTTCTGCAGCCCTTCCTCTTCGCTGGCTCACAGGTCAGGCCCCCATTCCAGCAGCCTGAAGCTCCCTCTGGTGGCCCAGGAGGCATCGACCCTTCTCTCCTGCTGTATACATTGTGTTCAAGCTGTAGCAAGCACACACTGGGTGTCCAGACGGTCTCACCCCAAACGCCCATTTGTCCCACTGACGAACCAGCTGTTTGGCATGCTCAACAACTAGCTCCCTAATTGACACAGACATTAAATTGGTTTTCTGACTGACGGATCCTGATGGGCAACTGTCTATCTGAAAAATTAATCCCGAGTGATTAAGCTGATTAAGTTTCGAAATCACTGATAATTTGATTGACTTACGGACTTTCTAACTGACCTACTAACCCTAAATAATTAAACATGTGACAAGCTTCAAAGGCCCACACCAGGACTGGGAACCTGCAGCTCCTCCCTTTCCTCCGCCACTGGTATCCACCCAATCCACCTGCCACTCTCACCGTGAGCTCCCATGACCTCTCGCTGGACTACAGCTCCGTCTCCAATCACCGCCCCTCGGACCATCTGAGCCGGCGCCACAGTGACTGGTAGTAAAATGGTTTGCATCACAGAATGCCTCTCCTGAAACTGAAAAGGGTTTTCCACTGTTTCCACACAAGGATCTGCTAGAGCGCGCTGTCGAGGTGGTAGCCCTGTTCACTGAGGACCCTGGGATCTCGAACCCCCGGCTGCGGACGCGTGGCCCCGCAGTCTGGCCCTATGCCACACCCCAAGGTTTCACCTGAGGCTCGTCCTCTGAGCCCTATCTACCGTGCTGCCCCTTTGTCCCCATCTCAATGATTATTACATGCTGCTTTTATTGCCAGGCCGTGGGAGAGCCAAGCCACCAGGATGACACACTGCACAGCGACCTCGGCCCCACCCGGCTAGCAGCCAGAGAAACCATAGGTACCAGCACAAATTTCTCTCCAGCCAGAGCAACAAAGCCTCAACGCGCGTGCGTGGAAACTACGACTCCCAGAATCCTCTGGACCAGGACTCCATTTCCCAGAAAGCTCCACGGGGCCCTACCCCGGAACTGCCTCTGCGCTCGAAAGCGGAAGGTGGGGCGAACCTGGCGGTAGGGAGAGTTTTTCTCGGAGCTAAACAGTAGGAGGTTTCTCCGAGTGTCCACCTCCAGGGGTCGTTCGTGAGTCGTGAGGCCGAGCGTTTGGAAGGACTAGGCCTGGCCGCGTCGCTGTGCGGGGCTCCTCGCGCCTGCGCGCCCAGGTCGCCTCCGCTCTGCAAGCTACTGCGCGCTGGGGCTCTGCCCGCCCGCGGCCGACACGTGCTCTCTGCCCGCCTCCGGCGCGCCAACGGAGGGTGGAGGCTACAGGGCCCCACGTGTCAGCGCCTCAGCCCTTCTGCTTCTTCTAGCGGAGGCTGCAGGAGGTGAGGCAGCCGCAGTGGGACAGGTGTGGACAGATGGGGTGCAGAAGACGTCTGGTTCCAGCCTGCTGCCTCTGTTCTCGGGAAGATCATTGTCCTGTGACTCGCGCCCTTCCAACCCGTATCCTCAAGGCCGGGCTTCTGCAGGTGGTGGTCAGCCTCCCTCAGACCCCAGCAGTGCCCATCTGCGCTTCAGCCTATTTGCACTTTTCTTCCCCTAGGCCACTAAGAGCACCTGGCCAGGGATGGGAGCAGCTGGCCGGACTAGGACTGGGATGGGGAGCCTGGAGCATTTTGCAGAAACGAGAAAGATGGACACATAGGAGAGAGCTTCAAGACATGTGAAGGACTGAAAGTGAGCGTGCATTGGGGTGCAGAGGCGAGAGAGCGGGAAGAAATGAGAGCTGTCTTCACTGGTCACTAACAGGAGGAAATGGGTGAATCCATAAGCAGGCAGGTGAAGAACACGTTTTTTTAGAACTGCTTCAGAGAGACACACCTGTAATATTTAGTTTTGTTCTAAACATTTTAAGTGAACCACACCTTTTCCCAATTGCTCCCAGGGAGCTACAACCACCTCCAACTGGTTGTTATACAAGACAGGTACATGGGGACCAGCAGATGGCGTAATGGTCACATCGCTGGACTTCCATGTGGTCGACAGCTGTTCAAGTCTCGGACCCCAGGTTCAAAGTCACACAGGGCATGTGTGCATGCATGCCCCAATCCTAAGACTGGAAGAGAAGGCATTGTGATGTGACCATTTCCCCTAGGGGGGTGATTTCTTGCTTTCCCTCTCTGATGTGCACGTGCCCTATAGCAAAAATCTCTCTCTTAAAAAGACAGGTACATGAAGTACAGACTTCCCAGAACCTGGTACTTCTGCCATGTTGCTCTGGGTTGCCAACTTCCTTCCTGGGTAGATTTGTGGAGGTTCCTAAATCCCTTGTGGATCTGCAAGGTCAAAGCTTTTTTACAATAATACTAAGATTTGTTCAGAAGCAGCTTATCTAGATGGTTCTAACTTAAGGTTTCTCCTCCAGTTGGAGTAAAAACGTTTGCTGGGCCGCAGTCCTCTGAAGCCTGGATGAGCTGAGGATCTGCTTCTAAGATGGCTTACTTACATGGCTCTGGGTGGGAGGCCTCAGTTCCTGCGTCTTTCCAATATGGCAACCAGCTTCCCCCAAGCAGTCTGGGGGAGAGAACAAGATGGAGCCTGCCATGTCTTTTATAATTTACCCTCAGAAGTCACAGTCTGTAATTTCTACCACATTCTGTTCATAGCAAGTCACTATGTATAGTTTACAATCAAGGAAAGGGGAATTGAAGTCCACCTCTTTTGGGGGAGGTGGTAGGTTGTCTTAGGGCACATGTGCTTGCTAGAGAGAGAGAGACAAAGGCAGTGAGAGGGAAGGAGAGAAATCACCCCCAGGGGGTATGGCCACGCTCCAATCCCTTTATTCTCCTCCTAGGATCTTGGGCACGCATGCACATACACCTGGTGTGATTTTCAAGCCACCGAGTCTAGGGCTCAGACTGCAGTGGGCCATGTGGGAGCCCAGGGATGTAACCACTATGCCATCTGCTAGTCTCTATACTCTACCTCTTAAAGGAAGGTGTATCAAAGACTACATGGACATACTTTAATAATACTGTACAGTATTTCTGTATGTCTGCATAATAGTGTCATAAGTACTCATTTGGGACCAGTAGGTGGCATGATGGTTAAGGCGCTGGACAGCCCACATGGCTAACCACGGTTCAAGTCCCAGACCTGGTGGCTTGTTTTCTCACTTTCTCTGTCTCTCTGGTCAAATTAAAATAAAGAATGAATAAATTAAATAAATAATTCTAAAGATAAAAAGAAGTAGTCATTCATGGAACCTGCAGGTGGCGTGGTGGTTAAGGTGCCGGGCACGCCCACATGGGCAACCACGGTTCAAGTCCCGGACGTGGTGGCTTGCTTTCTCACTTTCTCTTTTTATTTTTCTCTGGTCAAATTAAAATGAATGAATGAATGGAATTCAATAAATAATTCTTTTAAAAACTATTCAATCTCAGCCCTGTTGGTTCGAAGACGAGAGACATTAGGAGAAAAATATTAATGAAATATATAGATGATAAGAGACTATAGATCCAGATATATGGGTCAGTAAGAAAAAGGCACCTTGGCCCAGCTGCAGTGGTGCAGAACATAGAACACTGTCTTGTGATACCGGAGCCACATGAAAGGCCCGGGTTTGGACTCTGGGTTGACCCGACATGTTGGGTTTGCCCACATGCACCAGGATCCTGGCTGGCTAGCAGGGAGAGGGAGATCGTGACATCCCACCACCTTGTAGGGGTACCTGTCTCTCATGAATGAAATAAACTTTTTTTAAAAAGTTTTTAAATAGAAGAAAACAATTAAAAATGGCCAAATTTAGTCTATCCCAATAGCTTAGTGTTTAAAGGAGCTGGATCCCACGTGGCTGACTGTCCTGGTTTGAATCCCAGCCCTGGTGCTTTGAAAAGCACTCTGGATGTGTATGCAGGCATGCCCAAATCCTGATGGGGTGGAGAAGGGCTTGTGCAGGATCCTGCTCCTCTGGGGAGTGCTTTCCTACCCCCCCCCCATCTCTCTCATGCCCTCTGGCATTAAAATCACTTTTTAAAAGGATACAATTGATGAATATACATATGACAAGATTGTGAACACTTCAGTCATTGATAAAGTACAAAAAGCGACAATAAATGCTTATTTTCACAGAGTGTATTATCATTTGGAAAGAGGAATATGGCTGGTGAAGGAGTTTGTGATCAAGCCCTTTCCTGGAGGCTATGTTGACTGAATGTGAATGAGCTCATTATTCCTGGTAGGCCCTTTGGTGGTGTTTATCAACAGTTAAAACGCATACATACCCTCTGAGGTCATGGGGGAGGGGGGTGGTGGGGGGGCACAGTACAGAGGGGCTGGGGCAGGACAGGGTGGAAAGTAGGGAAGAGGTAGGATGCAAGGAGCAGGGTCTGTGGGACTGGGAGGGATTTGGAAGGACTGGGGGTGGGGGCGTAGAGGAGAGGGACCAGAGGCCCCTAGACAGAGGGATGGGGAACCTAGAAGAAGGGGGAGAGAGGAGAAAGTGCTGTAGACACTGGATGAGAAGGGCAGGAAGGAAACGGGTGGCACTGGCTGGGACTGCAAGTGCGAAATGGAAACAACTGGCTTTCAGTGAACGGACCCAGCGCGGCTGGCAGGGAGGACCCGCTCATGTTGAGCAAGACTTCTGGGGAAGATCGAGGTTTGTTAGCAAACAGGAAACACTGATTTGCAGAGTGCTCTTACTTCCTCTCTCTCCTCTTGGCTCTGGTGGTTCATGGTAACCTGCTTCTAAAAAGCAGCCTGAGATGGAGGACGGCTCCTTTAGCCCAAAGCCTCTGCTGGCCAGTGGTTTGTAACTGTCCTCAGTGACCCTAAGGTGCAGGCTCTCACTTCCGCTGCGCTTTAATGGACACATTCTGGAGGAAGCTGTCCCAAGTCCTGGAAGGAATTAAAAGGAGGCTCTCTGCACTGCGGTGCAAGTATGCCTAAGAGCCCCAGCCTCTCCTGGTTTGAGGTGTGCGTGTTTTTTAGAAAGTAGAGCGGGGAACCAGCAGTTAGCATAATGGCAATGTCGCTGGACTCCCACGTAGTCGACCGCAGTTCGCATCCTGGACCCAGTGACTTAAAACACACCAGGCACGTGTGCGTGCGTGCCCAAGATCCCTAGAGGAGAATGGAGAAGGGATTACGGTGTGACCATCCCCCCTGGGGGGTGATTTCTCGCTGTCTGTCTGTCTGTCTGTCTGTCTGTCTCTCTCTCTCTCCCCCTCCCCCCCTCTGGTGAGCCCATGGGCCCTTTAGCAAAAACCCCTCCAAAAAAAAAAAAAAAGAAAGTAGAGCACCCTAGAGCCAGCAGGTGGTGTGGTGGTTAAGGTGCTGGATCCCACCTGGCCAACTTCACAGTCTGAGCCCCGGACCTGAGGGTTTGAAAAACACACCTGGCACGTGAACATGCATGCTCATAAATCCCAAGAGGAGAATGGAGGAGAAGGGATTGAGCTGTGATCATCTCCCCTGGGGGGTGATTTCTTGTTCTCCCTCTCTCTCTCTCCAGCAAATATGTGAACCCTATGGCGAAAAAAATCCATAAAGTAGGGAGCACTGTGGTCACTGGCTCTCTTTAAAGATTAGGCAATTGTCCACACTGATTCACAGGGCAGCTAGAGCCAGAATCTGAGGGGGGACTCTTATGGACCGCGCTGTGCCTCCCCGAAAGTCATGCGTTGAAAATCTAACTCTTGAAAGGTGACTATATTTGGAGGCAGGGCCTTTAAAGAGGCAAAGTTAAAATGAGACCATTAGAGTGGGCCCTACTCCTTTGACTGGTCTCCTTCTAAGAACAGAAAATTTGGCCACACACAGATCTACTAGGGATCTGGGTGCCGGAGAAATACCAGGTGAAGAAGCAGCTGAAGAGTAGCCATCTGCAGGCCAGGAAGACCTCAGGAAACCATTCCGCTCAACATCTTTTTTATTTTATTTTTTTCTTTTTAAATATCTTTATTCATGACAGAGCAAATGTGCACAAGAGAGAGAGGATCACCCTCCTCCAGGTCTGGGGTCCCCCCCCCCGCCCCCACTCCTCTAGCCTGTCAGCTCTTGGGCATTCCACGCAAGCCCAGCATGTCTGAAGCTGATCAGACTGGGGATTTGAACCACAGTGACCATGTGGGATCTGGCTTCCCCAGCTGTGCATTACCACCATGTCACGGAGCCAGCCCTTCTCCCGTCAGCTTGATCTTGGACTCCAGCTTCGGGAACTGTGAAAGAAGAAATTGTTAGGGTTTTGCTTAAGCCATACCATCTGTCCGGTTTTGCTATAAAACAGCCCTAGCAAATGAATACAACGGCCCTGAGGCCTGGTGCCTGGGGTGGGGGCGGGGATCAATGCAAGCCCTCTAGTTAACTATTGGGTCGTCAGGAAAACCATGACATATTTTTCTATGCGAAAGTGTGTCATGACTTTTCCAATGACCTAATATTGGAAAATTATTTGGAAATTATTTGGAAGTGTCTCTTTTAAAATAAGAGGCCCCTGCCGCACTGCCTTGGACATTTTTACTTTTTGTTGGGGAAATGTGAAACTTGTTCTTTTTCCTTTTTGGGGGGGGAGCGGGGGTTGCCATAGGGCATATGTGCTCACCAAAGAGAGAGTGAAAATCGCACCCTAGGAGGGATGACCACACCACACTCTCTCTTCTTCTCCTGGGACTCTGGGCATGCACACACATGGGCCCAGCGTGATATTCAAGCCGCCAGGTTTGGGACCCAAGACGGTTGGCTGTGCGGGAGTCCAGCACCCTAACCACCATGCCAGCCTCTGGCGCCAAAGCTTGTTTATACATTGCCCTGAAAGTTCCTGGGTTGAGCAGTTACCGATAGGCAGTTGGTAAAGAAAATGCACGTCTGAAAATGGACTTAGCAGACTAAACTCTCACGGTTACTGTCTTCTAACGCTGCTTAGGTAGGGCGCATTTAGTCCTTGGCTTTCTAGCTTCAAAGCACTTCCATGAGACCCAAGTAAGTGATGTCCACGTAGCCTCTAAGTAATTAAGAAAAATTCCACCTTGGAAAGGCCCTTGTTCCTCAGAACTCCTCAGAAAGGTCACTTCCTCCAGGACGTCTTCCCTCACTTTTCTGAGATGCATTGGATTGTCCCTGAATTCCCAAAGGACTTTGTCTCAGAACCTCTAACCCATTATCTTGTTTTTTCCAGTGGGTTAGAGGTTCTGATAGAGGAAGGAATAACAGGGAAGGGAGACTGATGGCCATAGGTATTGTTAGCAAGGCTCCACTGCATCACAGTCTTCCTGCCCCGGCCTCCCAGTGAACTAGAATTACAGTCACGCACAACTGTGCCGGCGTGTTCGGGTTAGCCCAGGAACTGAAGCCAGGCTTCCCCTGTGCTCTTCCAGCCTCCTAAGGGCTGGAACAGTCTGTGCCACAGAGACAGAAAGCAAGAAATCACCCCCTGGGCCATGTCGCAGTCCCTTCTCCATTCTCCTCTCGGAATCTTCGGCACGCACAAACACACACCTGGTGTGAATTTGAAGCCACTGAGTCCAGGACTCAAACTGTGGTCAACTAGGTGGGAGTCCAGTGACATAACTATTACGCCATCTGTTAGTCTAGGGCCTAGAGTATTTTAATTAGTTGTTTGCAGATCCACATTTCCCGTTAGAGTGTGAGCTCCAAGAGGAAAAGAAGCGTGTGTTTCTGTTGATTCACCTTCAATAGTGTACGAGCCACTGTATGTGCTCAAAAGCAAACAAACCAAAAACACCAGAGGAATGAGTGAGTAAAATTACCCCACGCGTCCCTGGTATTGGATATGCCTTCCAAATGGACCGGAAGACTGATCAGTCATCTCCCAGCCTGCCTGGTGCTGGGGACACTGGTAAATTCTTCCTCCTCGCTTTTCTGGACTCTTCAAGGACAGTCATCCTTCCATGGGGACTTGTCTCCCCTGGACCCTTCTGTTTTGTCTGAATTAACACATGGTCTTTCCCTCAATTTTATTGACAAAGAAAGGCCCCTTCCTTTCATTCCAAACCACAACACAGCATGAGTTTTTTCTGGGAGAGTCTTGTAGAAACAACATGTTCCTTATTGACTGCCTGTGGGCCCCTGAACACATGGTCTCCCGTGTCTGACTCACTTCACTTTGGGATTCGTTCCCCTCTGCCCACTGACTGCACTCCCGAGGCGCTCTGCACAGGCTGCTACAGCTCACACTCCAGTTCTCCAGAGCGAGGTTCGGGACTTGGGCCACGTGTGCTGATGGGTATCAGTTAGGCAGGGGATATTGGATAAAGGCTGAGCCTTGGAAATCCCAGGACTTGATCTTAATTTTTTAGAGGTCCAAAATAATGAATAAATGAGCAATTCAAGAAGCTGATTCCTACGCACATACAGCTGACGGTCTCATGCGACCAAGACTGGAGGCCTCCATATAGAAAGGCCTGCGTCTAAAGGTGTGGATGCTTGCACGGTCTTGCTGAGCTAAAAGAAAGAAAAACAGGGGACACAACTTAGCCTAGGGAAGAGATGAGGGCGTAGGTGACTGCCAGTTCCACTGGAAGGTTCTCTGGGCCCTGGTATTCCAAAGAAACTCGCTAAACTGAGCAGACTAAAGGTTGAGCGTTGTCTTTTTCTGAGTGTAACCCTTGTGTACATTCCAGTTGGTTGTTCAGCACACCTCCTCCATGCTGCTGAGTTGCAAGCTTCCTGCCGTGTCCCCAACAGCATCACTTGGACCTGTGGGACTCAACGCGCATTTGTTGAATGGACCCAACAGATGTATGTCTCGGTAGGTGGACGTCTGGATGAATCGGGATCGATCCACCGTACAGTGCGTGCTTCTATTTCCCACAGTGATTGGTGATCCTCTCTCTAATGGGTCCCTTTGTTCATCACCTGCCCCTTGATAGCTCTGAAAGCCCTTAGTCATTTGGCTCAAATGCCCCAGCTTTGGAGATGAGCTACTTATTAACTAAACCGTTGCACCACTCATTCTTGTCGCCTTAAATTAATTTGGGTTAATTCTTAACTGTTTCCCTCCTGTACATGTGTCATTGAATGGCTTGCCTTTATCTGATTTTCCCCAATTTCCTGTGCATTTGTGGTTTTCTACAGGAGCTCTCTAGCTGAGGCAGCAGGCAGCCATGCCAGAGGAGTGTGGGCATTTGAGCATTCTTGGAGGCTTCTCCGGCTGCCCTGGTCTCAACCCACTGATGGCCATCTAGACAGTCTCACCCAGGGTTGTTTATGCTAGAGGAGGAGGAATGCCCTCCCCAGAGCCAGTACTTGGGGAAAAGAAGAACTATTAATATAGCCAGAGCCCCAAAAGAAGATTACTCCGCAGCAGCTAAAGGTTGGTGACATACTTTCTCTGCAACTCCATGCAAGCTGTCCGCGTTTGCCTCCTCTCCCATGAATTCCATTAGTGTATTTCCTCCATATAACCTTTGGAACAATCAGGAAGGAAAGGTTTTCATTCAACAGGATAAGCTTCCTAGAGACCCAGGATTTACCTAGCATCGGTTCCTCCCTGGTAGCACAGTGTCTGTCGTGTGAGACTCAGTCGTTTGATAAAGGAGGGAGAAAGTGAAGGAAGGAGGGAAAGACAGAAGGGTTGGTAATGGGCATGAATCGGTGGGGTGTTAGTGTATTATTCAGGAATG
>NW_006198015.1:146868-148347 GCF_000334495.1 Tupaia belangeri chinensis | reverse complement strand
GAATGCCACAACGATAACAGTTTTGTTTTCCAAGTTAATTAGGTGCATTATTGCTGAGACTTAGAATCAGTAAAGCAATTTAAGTCCCTTTGCAAAAGGAGGAGCGTATCATAAAGATGAAATGATCGTAGACACAGGATAACAGCAGTGATCGTCATTTAGGATAAAGTCAAAACTCAGGCATGCTAACAGCCACTCGTTCTATGTCTATGCCTGTTTGCAAAAGCCAATGAAAACAACCAAGAACTTTGTTTTTGATCCGCACACAGATGTGTTTTGGATAAATGCAAGCTGATTATGGAGGTGATGGAATTGACAACAACAGTTCGTTTGGTATTTAGAAAAGGTCAACCAATCAGAAATGGGGTGCTGAGGAAATTTACAAACATCTAAGCTTCCTGCCGTTGAGAGAGATTAACCACACAGTAATTCGGCAAACACTCGAAACTATTTAACTATGTGTCAGGGAAAAACCTCTCGGTGCAGGGAGTAAAGATTTAGGGAACTAGCACTTTTTAAGTTTTATTCTTCCATTTACTTGCGGTTAGATGTGACATAATTCAGCCCCAGCAGGTTAACTCTGAATGATGTACCTTGCAAGAGAACATACTGCCAGAGTGGTGATAGAAGAGGAGTAAGACATATCATGTTAATAAAGTCAGGCTCTTAAGACTAATGGATTGTTTTTTCAGCAAACCAGATGGCACATATATTAAAATGATAAATATTAGGGGCCAGCAGGTGGTGTGGTAATTAAGGCACTGGACTCCCACATGGACGACTGCAGTTTGAGTCCCAGATCCAGCAACTTGAAAATCACGCTGGGCATGTGTACGTGCATGCCTAAAATCCCAAGAGGAGAAAGGAGCGGGAATTGCAGTGTGGCCGTCTCACCTGGGGGGCAGTTTCTCATCTTCCCTCTCACTGTCTCTCTCTCTCTCTCCAGTGAGTGCATGCGCCCTATAGCAAAAACCTTAAAAATATATATATAAATGTTAGAAAAAGTCACTAATTGGGACCAGCACTTGGTGTAATGGCTATGTTGTTGGACTCCCATGTAGTCTACTGCGGTTCCAGTCCCGGACCCAGTGGCTTAAACTCATGCCGGGAGCATGTGCGTGTGTGCCCAAGACCCCGAGAGGAGAATGGAGGAGAAGGGATTGCAGTATGGCCATGTGATTTCTCACTTTCTGGCTCTCTGTCTTTCTGGCAAGCACACGTGCCCTATAGCAAAAAAACGGGGATTGCGGTGTGGCCATGTGATTTCTCACTTTCTGTCTCTCTGTCTTTCTGGCAAGCACACGTGCCCTATAGCAAAAAAACCTCTGAAAGAAAGAAAGAAAGAAAGAAAGAGTGAGTCACTAATTAATTTGGGGAAAGCAAAATATAATCTAGAAGGAAATATAAAAACATCTCCAAGGCAAATTCAGAAAAGCCTCCCTTTTTTTGTTTTTTTTTTTTTTGGGGGGGGGAGGGGGA
>NW_006198015.1:127660-143978 GCF_000334495.1 Tupaia belangeri chinensis | reverse complement strand
CTTCCATCGCCGCCGCCGCGCGCCGGGGGCGTGAGCCCCCAGGGCCGTTGGGCGGGTGCCCCGCGGCTTCCGCCGCCACCCCCTGAAAAGCCTCCCTTTTGACACCAGCTTTGTGCAGACTGCGATAGTGAAGCATGGGTTTGGTGAGCCGAGAAACCCAGGACAGTTGAGACTACCACGATCACACAGCTGTCATAAAAACAAGCAGCTGTTGGTGATACAGGTAGCCAGTGACTGGTGACCAGCAAAGCAAGTAAAGGCGCCATCGAAGCTGCAGTGGGTCCCTCAGATGACAGGGCGGCCAGGCTCTACATGTGCAATTCATTCAGCCCGTGGGACTGATTAAAACATGAGTTCTGGGCGTCCCAAACTTCAGTCTGTGATCATTTTTGTCTTGTCTCTTACAATTTGTTTTCTCTATACAACGTGTTTTCTGTTTAAATAAAAAAAATTAAATATATTTAAAGGAAACAGGTGACATTATAACCTAAAATCATCTCTAATAGATATTCTTTGCAAAACACTTCGGTGAAATAATAATATTAAGTTGAGACGCTTCCTTCCATATTTTCGATTTGCCAAAGGGCAGGTGCATTTCATTCACCGGAGGGAGACGCAGAGAGAGAAAGCACCCGCCCCCAGGGGATGTGGTCACACCACAGTCCCTTCCCCTCCGTTTCTCCATCCTGTCAGGATTTTGTACACACTCTCCTGGTATGGTTTTCAAGATGCCAGGGCTGGGATTCAACCCACCATCAGCCATGTGGGCTCCAGCTCCCTTCACCACTCAGCTACAGGGCCAGCCCAGGTTAAGACAGTTTGGAAACTAATTCAGTGAGATAGAGAGATACTGGTGGAGAAGAACACCGAGACCTGAGAGCTCATGGGAGAACACCGGGGTTAGTCATGTGCTCCGATCACAGGTTGCTCCGATCACAGGTTGCTCTTTGCAGCCTTATTTAAGAAGCAAGTTAATGTTTACTCGCCATTGAATTTCAAAGTCCAGGCAATGAGAAATAAAGCGAGAGAGAAAAACAGTCGCCTCCTTGCTCTTTCGTGACCTGCGGAGTGGCAGAGGGGTCATGGGAGGGGCAGCAGGACCCATCGCTGGGGAAGCCAGAGGAGAGGAGTAAGGCCTCGTCAGAGCGCAGTGATTCCTTACTAAATCAGAAGGATGTGCCAAGCCAAGAGGCAAGTGCTTCCTGACTCACGGCAGTTTTCTCGTCGGAGTGCAGCACGCCATCAAGCAATCCCGTGTTTTTCTGCCGTCTTGGAGTGCATCTCTGCCATGTTTCTCTTCGTAGCAACGCGGTCTCCGGCCTGTTGTATGTCTGTACAGTGACACCCTTGGTTATGGGAGTGAGCGCCGTTTTTGGAACAGACTAGGACTCTCTACGTAGTGCAATGAAATGATTCTGTGCATTACTATTACTTTCAAGTACTTCCTTTCGGATTCCTCCTCTTGGTGAAAGTTGAGGGTGGAGGGCAAGTTCGTTTATTGCTGACTTTGCATTTGGGTCAACCTCACAAGTGGAATCAGCCAGGCGGAGAAAGTTCTGTGCCAGACACACCCCAGGACGAGGCATTCGTATCAGTTTGCTCCCCCCTCTCCCCCCCAGAGGTTTTTGCTATAGGGTGCATGCGCTCATCAGAAGGACAGAGACAGAGACAGAAAGCGAGGTATCACCCCTCCCCCCCAAGGGAGGATGGCCACGCTGCAATCCCTTCTCCTCCATTCTCCTCTTGGAATCTTGGGCATGCATGTACACACACCTGGAGTGAGTTTAAGCCACCGGGTCCAGGACTTGAACTGTGGTCAACTATGTGGGAGTCCAGCAACATAGCCATTACGCCAACTGCTGGTCCCCGTCTCAGTTTGCTTTCAAGGAGACCTCCCCATTCCTGAAGGGAAGTCACTTTTCCTGAATTTTAAGATCTTCAGTGTAGTATTTGCAATACGCATATTTAGATACATTTAGAAATGTTAAATCTCATAGCAGGTCTGTTTAAGTCAGGCTTTACAGCTAACAGGCCTGAGTCTGAAAGACGAGGAAGGAAGTTGGAGAGACGTTTTCTTCAAAGGCAAAGGCAAGGTGAGATTTAAGAAGCTGACTGCCGCTCCCCTAAGGGCCTGGACCGAACTCCCCACTCTCTCTATGCGAACTGGGTGATTTCCTTCCAAAGGGTACGAGATGGAAGGGGAACTACTTGACAGTGGAGAACTGTGACAAACGCCGCCTCCACCCGGCGCCCGGAGTGGCCCTCAGCAGTCGTGAGCACGGATGACGCGCCTTGCTGTGCTGGGACAGGACGGCACTAACCTCTCTGCTCTTCCTCCCCAAACCCAGAGCCCTAGTCTAGTCACGAGGAAACCGTCCAATGCAAATGGAAGGAAATTCTAGAAACATTTGACCAGTAAACCTCAAAACTCTCTAAGTCATCAAAAACAGGGGCAGTGTGAGAAACCGTCAAAGCCCAGGAGCCTGCAGAGATGGGGCAACTCGATGTAATGTGCTATCCCGGGGCTCCCCTAGAGTGGACAGAGGGTGTTAGTTACAACTCAGAAAACCAAACAGAGCCAGGGCTGTGTTGGTAGTGACGTGTCTGCATTCGCTCAGGAAGTATCGTGAAGGCACCACAGTCGTGGAAGATGTCACGGGGAGACTTGGTGTGGGGTATGTGGGAATTCTCTACACGATCTTCCCAACGTTTATCAAGTGTAAAATTAGTCTAAAAGAAAAACTTACTGAAAAATAAAAAAGTGCTAACTTCAGGGAAACTATGGAGACTTCCAATATTTCCTAAAAACTGTAGAGAGATTTTTATAACCACATACAGAACTAAGTCATGTCTCTGATACCTGTCACCCCAAGATCAATGGGGGCATATTCTGGTCGTGCAGTCTAGGGCTTGAAGTTAGTACAAGAAGGAGGAGCCAGGAGCCAGCATGGTGGCACCATGCAGTATGCTGTCCAAGCAAAGCTGGACATGGGGAAGGTCACTGGTTCAGTTCCGGGGCGACCTGTCCATACCAAGTGCACGTGCCCCCATGATCCTGGCTCCCTGGGAAGGCAGGGAGAGGGGTTTCCTAGCATGTGACCCTGTAGAGGGTGCTTGTCTGTCTCTCGCTCTCTCCCTTTCACACTAATGAGAAGGGAAAGAAAAAAACTACTAAAAAGGGAAAGCCAGAAGGAAAGGTAAGGTTGTTAATCATTTAACATCTGCATTCATTTATTCACTAATTCATTCATTCATTCACACAGATCTGCACAGAAACAGTGATACCCCCCCTCTCCCACTTCAGCTCTTCACAGTCTCTGCCAGAGACTTCTTCACGTCCATTCGTCATTAAAGATGGTGTGCCTTGGGACCAGCAGATGGCATAATGGTTACATTGCTGGACTCCCACATAGTCAACCGCAGTTCGAGTCCTGGACCTGGTGACTTAAAATTCATGCTGGGCGCATATACGTGCGTGCCCAACATCCTAGAAGAAGGAGATTGTGGCATGGCCATCCCCCCGGGGGGTGATTTCTCACTTTCCATCTCTGTCTCTCTGGCGAGCACACATGCCCTCTAGCAAAAATCTCTCTTAAAAAAAATAGGTGGTGTTTCTTACATGGGCATCACAGAGACTCCACCACTTAACAGGACTCCTGCCTCTGGTCCTCATGTGCCCTCTCACTGCCACACAAGGGTATCTGTGACACAGGCGTGGCCGCGCTGCTCCAAGACTCGCACCCCTGGGATGAACCAGGCTCTCCAGCCTGGCACACAAGCCCCTTCGTGAGTGGCCTCCCCTTATTCTCACCTCATCTCCAGCCATGTCCCCAAACTCACCTCTGCTTCTACCACACCACTGAGGATTCCCTTTCTCCGTAGCCTACTCCCGATTGGTCTTCAATATTCAACCCACGGTCTCTTCCAGAATGTTCTCTGAGCCTGCTAGCCTGAGGTGAGCGTCCCCCGGACCTCCTCAGTGCTCTCACAGGTGCCATTAGCTCTCCTGGAGCTTCCACTCGGCACACGCTGGATTTCCCATGTGCCCCCTACGAGAGTGGTCCTGTTCTCACACACATCTCACGCTCCGGCCGTAGTGCCCAGCTCATACTGGTGCTCAGAAAAGTGCATGCGTGGGTGTATGAGTGGAGGCCCCTGACTTTGTCCCTCCCATCCGTCACACCACGCAACGACAGGAGCTGGGGAAACGCCTTCCGCATCTGAGGAGACCTAACCGATCGCTCGCCCCCTTCCCTTTGAGAAGCGCGTGTTCTGTGACATTTGACTGTCCTCGGAGGGCCTCCACTTGGCCCTGGAGGGAATCATTCCTCCATAGTCAGACTTTTGTAAACGCTGGTTGTTCGCTGTTAATTTTAGGGATCAATCTATCGATGAAGCGTATTTCTATTGGGTTGTCAGGGAAGTCACGGTGCATTTTTGCATAGAGAAATACATCGCGACTTCCCCGACAACCTAACGGAACAGAATATGAAGCTATAGATCTTAGCATCCTGTTGTGGTGAGACTAAGGGGCCAAAAGTTAGGGACGGGGTTGGAGGGAGAGGAGAGGCACACAAAGCAGGCCCGTTTCCTCGTTTTACGAGAGAAGGCGTCGTGAGATGCTGCGTTGTTTCGGTCCATCACGTGCTGGGACCTCTGTCACGCTCCCTGTCCTGGTACGACCTTTGGCGCTGTGGGAATGTCTTTAATCGGGTGCACGTTGCCACCTTTGACATTGAGAAAACTACTTGGACTAGAAAAGCCGTGAAGGGGAGCCGGCCAGCTTATGCGAGAGAGGAGTGTAACCGCCAAGAAGCTGTGCTAGGAGCTCCTTCCTCTGGTGGCCCGGTCAGTGCTGACGGTGGCCGGGGGAACAGGGAAGGTGGCAGCTGGCTTTCAGCGGAGTGCTTCCCACCAGTGCTGAGTCACGTCCACAACTGTGGCCACCGTGCTCCCCTGCCTCTAAGGGCGGCGTGGATGCCTCTGCCCTCCGCCAAGCCTAGGGGGACTCGTGGGAATTCTGGGTGAGCTGCCGGGAAGTCCAGCGTCACCTCCTGCGGGAATGCCTTCCTCCGCTGACGGGGGTGCACAGTGACTGCCCTTGCCCGCCTGCCCCTTTTCCGATGATGTCATTCTCGTCCTTGGAGTTGCTGGACCCGAGGACCGGGAGAGAGGGACATCGTGCTGGACACTCAGACCCTCTATGTCTCTGTTCCCCCGTAACATGCCCCCAGGACCCCCACATTCTTATCACAGCTGGGAGAGGAGGGACGTGGAGCTCTGTCAGCCGAAACGTTGCTCATTAGTGGTAGCCTCCCTTCGAACTTTTGCTTATAAGAGCTCCAACTCCGATCGCATGAGTAATAATATATCTCAGTTTCTTTCTTTCTTTTGAATTATTTTATTTAATTTTCTTTCTAATTATTACTTTAAAAAAAAAAAATTGACCAGAGAGAGACAAGGGATTGTGGTGAGAAAATAAACCGCCAGGTCCAGGACTCAAACTGCCGTCAGCCACATGGGAGTCCAGCGCCTTAACCACCACGTCACCTGCCGGCCCCCACATCTCAGCTGCTGATTTGTTCGTGTGTTGGTGCATGCTCCCAGGGACTGGGCAAAGGCCCTGGTTGGGTTCCCATGTGGAGAGTCCCTGTCACTCCAGGCAACCGCTGGACAAACTCAGGGAAGAGACACTCACAGAGACGGAGAGAGCTGGCCTGATGCGTCCCCCCAGATCTGTCTGACGACGGAAGGTCTTGGCCCATTTTCCTCTCGGAAGTCCTCAGAACTGGTACTCTTCGTCCAGGGCAGGCCCGAGGACAGCCCTCGCCTTGACGCCGGCTCCAGGAGTGGTCGTATTGGTGTTGTGCACAAGGGCGTTGTTACTTTGATGGTCCTAGGAGAGGTCTCACCCCGAGGTGGTTGTTCTCTGGGTCCTTCCGGCTGCAGTGCGTCGTCGTAAGCCGAGGCTGAGGCCCAGCCGGGGCAAGGTCAGGTCTTCCCCGTTCCCGGGTTTGCGCAGAGAGACAGAGGTCTGAGAAGCACGCGTTCTGCTGGGAGGCTGTGTGCTCGTGCTCGGAAAGGATTCTTCTGGGAAAGCCGTGAGTCAGGGCCCCCAGGAGTCCTCGGCTGGGTGACTTCAAATGAGTCACGGGCTTCGTGATGCCTGAAGACAGCGCAGCAGTGGAAGGCGGTGCAGCCGGCCTTCAGCCGCCAGGAGAGGCCGGCGACCCTGGGGAGGGGGGAAATGTGTCACCAACGTTCCCTCTGCTGACCCTTGGCCTTTTCTGCAGATCCATGTCACACCACATCTGAGCAGCCTGATGTCTCATTTTTGCCCTTATCTTGTTTTTCTTTTTCCTCTTAGTGGTTTTTCCTTCCTAAGTTGAATCACTCAGGGCTCTCGATGGTTTGAAATGAGTGAAATTGTCCTAGCCTGCCCTTCAAATGCTGGCCCCTTCCTGTGTTCCCGACCGTCAGCGAACCGTTCCGAGGGTGCTGTGGCCGGGGTCCACCCTGGCTCACCTTTCTCCTCTGGTCTGGCCGCCTCCCGCCCCGACCCTCAGATCCTGCTCTCTCTTCCTACAAAAGCCTCTCACAAGCCTGCCCAAGCCCCACTTCCTTTGTGGGGCCTTCCTCCTCCCCCGCCCCTTCCCACCCACTGGGCTCTGGTGACACCGCTGACACCTTATCTGCCCCACCTCACCTTTGTGTTTCCAGAGCGGGGAAGGCTGTAACGTTAGGGTGTTCCGTGATGTTTGCTCAAGATAAGGATGAAAGAGCCCACGCCCTGGACAGTGCCCTCCAGGAGCGTTCAGGCTCAGGGTGCAGAGGGACCATCTCGGAGGCCAGCCCAGCTTACCTCTCTTCTGTGTTGAGGTTTCAAGTAACATTCACTAAAAAGAGAGATTCTAGGGACCAGCGGTTAGCATAATGGCTATGTCGCTAGACTCCCACGTAGTCGACCATGTTTCGCGTCCCGGACCCGGCGGCTTCAAATCACGCTGGGTGCCTATGCGTGCGTGCCCAAATCCCGAGAGGAGAATGAAGGAGAAGGGATTGCGGTGTGGCCATCCCCCCTGGGGGAGTGATTTCTCGCTTTCTGTCTCTCTGTCTCTCTCTGTCTGTCTGGCGAGCGCACGCGCCCTATTGCAAAAACCTCTCCAAAAAAAGGAGAAAAAAAAAAAGAGAGAGAGAGAGGGTCTACACGGACAGTTTGAAGACCACCGGATGCCCCTGCTTTCCATGCCTCATGCAGTTCCTCCCGCCATTGACTCTAGCTTCTTTTTTTTTAGAATAATTATTTATTTTATCTATTTATTCATTTATTTATTTTCATTTGACCAGAGATAAAGAGAAAGCAAGTCACCAGGTCTGGGACTCGAACCGTGCTCAACCATGTGGGAATGTCTGCACTTAACCACCATGCTGCCTGCTGGCCCCCGACTTTAGCTTCTTTAGATGCAAGTGCAATCCAAGCCTCCAGTGCAGCAGAAAACGCAGGCTGAGACGGCTGCAAGAGACAATGAGAGACGTGAACGTTTCCCCACTCAGGTGCACAGGTGACCCGTAAGACCTGGACTGCCTGTGACGTTTTAGATGACACGACGCCCTGGGCTGGATGACCAAGCAGGGGTAGCACAGGCCTCGCGGGGCTGCCGCGTGGTCACCAGCAGCACAGTCACCTTCCTCCAACAAGGCCCAGCTCGCCTCTTCGTCACTGCGCCAGCTGCTCTTTGACGTGTGCTGGTCCCACTAGTCTCTCCCTGGCACGTGTCCCAGGCTGTTTCACCCTGACGGTGCTCGCTATCTCACACGACCCAGTCTTATGTATCGTGTCTCCCCCACTAGGATGCAAGCGTATCTGACTCCACCTCTGCCACTCCCAGCACCCAGCATGACGCTCGGCACAGAGTAGGTGCTCAGTCAGTGTTTGTTAAATGAGTGCACCCCCACTGTGTCAGAGAATATAGAATGGAGGGGAAATTACGACACGTTCTTCCTGTTTTGCCCACCCTTGTCTTTCTCGCCCAACTACGAGCTGCTTTCAAGAGCTGGTCGTCCAGAAGCAGGCTGTCCTGGGTGCGAACCTCTCACCGTGGTGAGAGGGCACGTGCCTGGGAGAGACTAGTGGGACCAGCACATGATGAAGAGCAGCTGGCGTGGTGATCTGAAGAGGCAAGCTGCGCCTTGTCGGAGAAAGGTAACCGCGGGAGGCAGGGTCATCCCAGCTTTCCCTAAGTCTTTCCTGACGGCTGGCAGCTGGGACCTTTGTCTTAAAGTCTCAGCTAAGTACGACGACACTGGGCAATGCTTACTCTCAGAACTATTCACATACTCTGGGTGGGAGACAGTAAACCCAAGCCAAGAGCTCTATTAAAACCCAGGCTTCCGGGACCAGCAGTTAGCATAGTGGCTATGTTGCTGGACTCCCGTGTAGTTAGTTGACTGTGGTTCGAGTCCTAGACCCAGTGGCTTAAACTCACACCGGGCACATATGCGTGCACGCCCAAGATCCCGACAGGAGAATGGAGGAGAAGGGATTGCGGTGTGGCCATCCCCACTGGGGGGGGTGATTTCTCGCTTTCTTCCTCTCTCTGTCTTTCTGGCAAGCATGTGCACCCTATAGCAAAAACCTCTCAAAAAAAAAAAAAAAACAAAAAAAAAAAAAAAAAAAAAAGCCAGACTCCCAGCAAGAGCAGCTGTGTAGGGTTCAATTCTGTTCTCTTGATCGTCAGTTAGGAAATTGACCACTGTGTGTGTCAGGTATGCCAGTAGGGTGAACCAAAACCCAATTCTTAGTCGTGGTTCCTTTTAATGGACGAATTTGCACGTATAGCCAGCCTGGGTCTTTGTGCCATTTCTCACCAGGGCCTCTGTTGTCCTATGGGACTTTCCCATACCATAGGCCCTTTAGCTCCCCTCACCTCTGGGGAACTAGACGCCCCCAGGCATTTCCAGACACCTCAGAGGGGCGAGACTGCCCCATTAGAGAGCCTCTAGTTAGCAGCAAAGTAAACGGCCTTGTTTGACATCACAGGTGGTATTTTAGCATCATCTTGCTTGGATAGTTTTAAAAATTAATTTTGAATGACATAAACAATAGTTCTCTTTGTAAACAAATATTACAGATCAGTAATATTTTATCCGTGCCGGAAATTATACCCACCGCGAGGAATAGAGTCGTATTGCGGTCTCCTTTGACGCCCACTTCACTGTGGCTCACCACCTGGCTTCTCTAGGAAGTGAGTGTGTTTCTACCCTGTAGACCCTTTTCGGTATGCTTCCGTGTGTAGATAGACCCCTGATACACGCAGTGCGGAGTATCGGTAGCGTGTGTTGGCACAGTAGTGTGCGTTCCCACGGTGTATTTCATCGGCAATGTTAGTTTTCCGCCACAAAGTGTGAGTCGGAGGCCTTTCCCTGTCCAAACCCAGGGACGTGCGTCATCCTCTGCAGGGGCGGCTCAGTATTTGACCGTGGCGAGGGGCCTCTTAGCAGAGAGCTGCAGAGGAAATGATGACCCTGGATGAGACACTGCCTGTGGTCTGGTCACAGGACCAGCTCAGACAGAAGCTGAGGTCTTTTTTTTTGGGGGGGGGGGCTATAGAGCGCGTGCGCTCGCCAGACAGAGAGAGACAGAGAGACAGAAAGCAAGAAATCACCCCCCAGGGAGATGGCCACACCGCAATCCCTTCTACTCCATTCTCCTCTCGGGATCTTGGGCACGCACGCACACGCGCCCGGCGTGAGTTTAAGCCACCGAGTCCGGGACTAGAACCGTGGGAGTCTGCAACATAGCTATTATGCTAACTACTGGTCCCGCCGAGGTCTTTTGGAATCATCCTCTCCCACCCCGCTGCCCTCCGCAGCTCCTGGACTTGAATTTGAAAGTAGCAGCGCTATGGGTAAAGCGGCCCGGCCCTCTGAGCTTGCCCCACCCACGTGGACTCGTTTCCCTCCCAGCCTCCAGCCTGGCGTTTTCAGTCGGAGGGTTGTGCTCAGAGAGCAGTTCCAGTGACACCCTCCCTGGTCCTTCAGCCGAGCCGTGCATCAAGGAGGATGTTTGCTTTTATAGGTAACTGGGTCTCATGGAACCTAAGAGCAGGCACTTTTGTCCCATCAGCCTCTTGACGGTCCCTCGCAGTTGGCATTGCGTGCTAGCGCTTTGTTGTAGATGGGAAAACCGAGACCACGAGAAATGAGATGATTTGCCTAAGGCAGACTGGTTAGAAGTGACGCAAACTCAGGCTCGCTCTCCGACGGCAAAGTATGATACTATCACTCTATTTATTTATCCAACAGTATTCATCAAAGGTCTGTAATGTGCCGGCGATTGTACCCGCCACTAGGAATAGAGTAGTGAAGGAAGCCGAGATCGCTGCCCTGACAGCTGATGTGCTAGTAGGAACACAACTCCGAAGTACCAGCCGGGCCCAGCAGGTGGCGTAGTGAAGGCACTGGACACTCTCACATGGCTGGCCATGCTTCGCTTCCTGGACCTGGTGGCTTGCTTTGTCACTTTCCCTCTCTCTGTTTTTGTCTCTCACTGGTCAAATTCAAATGAATGAATGAAAAAATTTAATAAATTATTTTTTTAGGTTTTTAATTTAAAAATTAAATAAAATAATTATTTTTTAAAAAAAGTACAATGACCAAAGCCATCCTGTAATTTAGGCAACGTTAATAAGTACTGTGAATACACGTAAAGCAAAATACTAGGATAGTGAGTGGCAAGAGGGGCTCTTTTAGAAAGTGTTGTAAGTCTTCCCTGAGGTTGTAAAACTAAAGCAGAGACCTGGGTAAAGTAAGAGAAAGTCATGCTGAAGTCTCAGTGAACCAGTCACCAGCATAGGTCAGTAGGTGCAAAGGGCTTGGGGTATAATATTTTGAGTGACATAGAGAGGCCAGCCAGCCAAAGTGGTCAACAAGACCAATGGGCAGTCCGTAAGACAGAGTGACAGGCGAGGTCAGAGGGGAAGCCACATCAAGATCACTTGCGCCTTCTAGGTCATCGTTAGGACTTTGGATTGGTTCTGATGTAACCAGAAGTCTCTGGGGACTTTCGAACAAGGGAATGGAATGATGTAGTTTAAGTTCTTGGGAATCATCCTGGTTTCTGTTTGGAGAAAAGATTGTAGGTGGTTAGAATACATTCAGGAATAGCACATGGGGACCTACTGGAGGGCTCCGTAGCTTGAAGACAGTAGCTTGGACCAGCCTGCTAAGCTGTGGAGAAGGTAAGGAATGGTCAGAATTGGGTGTTTTGAAAGTCGAACCGATAAGATTTTTTGACAAACTGAATGCCTTTTCAGAAGAAAATAAGCCATTAAGAATGAAAAGAGACCACTGGAGTAGGCAGTTGGGAGAAGCTGGTGACCCCTGAGAACAGCCGTGGTTGAGAAGGGGGTGTAACACCCAGACTGTAGGGAATTTGAAATGAGGCTGGGGAGTGAGCAGAAACACTCACACGAGAAGCTTATCTTTGAAAGGAAGGAAGCTGGAAAGGGCAATGCAATCACATGAAACTTTTTCTTCCTTTTTCTTTTTTTTTAAGAGAAATTTTTGCTATAGAGCATGTGTGCTCACCAGAGAAACAGAAAGCGAGAAATCATCCCCCAGGGGGATAGCCATGCTACAATCCCTTCTCTTCCATTCTCCTCTCGGGATTTTGGGTTTGCACGCGTATGCACCTGGAGTGTTTTAAGTCACCAGATCCGGGAATCAAACTGTGCATGGAAGTCCAGTGACATAATCGTACACCATCTGCTGGTCCCTCTTTTTTAATGGAAAGATATGCACTTGTCTGCAGGAACTGGGAAGACGCCAGTAAGAAACTAAAGACTGAAGTGTTGATGAGAGAACCAGTAATTCAGGGAGGGAGAGAAGAAAGTGAACAAGAGTTCGTTCAGGCAGAGCATTCCGCTCAGGAGAAGGAGAGGACTGTCCCTGTAAGCTGAGGATGGGGGAAGTGGGTGTGAAGAAAACTGAGTGAAAGGGAACACATCTGTGATGTCAATATGGGGAGCTGTCCCATCTCCACCGAGCGCAAGTGTAAGAAGTACACGCACTTTTGATATTGAACGAGCCGCGGGCACTTTCCCACCGCCGCCTGCATTTCAGGAACGGCACACCGTACCGTCAGGATGGGTCTAAGAGAATGTCAGCTGTGGCACTTACTGGGTGGGAGGACGTTCAGGGCAAGGAAAGGAGTAGCCAGAAAGGGGGCCCGTCAGGGGTTAGGTAGTAATCCCCACTCGGGGGAGACTGGCCAGTCATAGCTACCAAGACCCCAGGAATTGGGCCAGACCCAGTTTAATCTTGTGATCTGCCTCCAGACCTCACGGGATTCCCTGGGAGTTTCCATCCAGGGCAGCAGCAGCTTCTGGGGACTTCTGAGCATGGTGTTAGGTCATAAAAGTCCATGTGTCGGGGAGTACAGGTACCCCAGGAGGCTTGACGATAGCACGAGGCCAAACTGTGAGTCCCCTTACACCAGTTAGTGACAGGGCTGAGCCCATCCCAGGAGTGGGGGAGGTGGAAGAAGGGGGAGAAGAGGGATTATGAGCAAAGGGGGTCCCATCAGGTGGGATGGTTCTTTCTTGGTGGCCACAGATTCCAAAAGATGGCAGCCAAGGCTGTCACATGTGTGGGCTTCTTGGCCACGCAGGTGCCTTGTCTCGTGGTCTATACCAGCAGAGGGGGGATTCTCAGCTCCTGTTGGTTAAAGGTTCCAGGCAGGCCGGGGCCACCACAGAGAAATGGGCCAACGTGTGAGCAGCCTCATGGGTGCCGGAATGAGGCAGGGACATGGCTCTCCTTGGGGTGAAGGAACAGCTACAGAATCTCTGCTGAGCATCATGGGATCCTGAGATGGGTACAAGGCTCAGATTCACGGTGGTTGTCTCCTCTGCCGTTGGCCCAGCGGCATGATCCGTTATGTAGATTACATGGAGGAAGCCACGCGCTCTTGTCAGCGAGCCCCAGACTGTCTACCTAATGGAAGAGGGGAGAGAAACTGGTGGTAGAGAAGAGAAAACTTGGCTCCTCAGAGGGGCAAAGCCGTTCCAAGTCTCCCAGTTAAGGCAACCCCCGAACTCGTGTACTTTGTGTTCTCGTAGTGGCGGAACAAGAGGCCTCCAACTTTGCCTCTGCTTTTGTCAACTGCTGTATTATTTTTCCGTTGCTGCCACAATAAATCACCATAAACTTGGTGGCTTAAAACATACATTTATTAGGGCCAGCAGGTGGCATTGTAGTTAAGATGCTGGGCTCCCACACGGCAGACCATGGTTCGAGTCTTGGACTTGGTGGCTTGTTTTCTCACGTTCCCCTTCTCTCACACTCTGTCTGTTTGGTCAAATTAAAAAATAAATAATAAAGACAAATAAAATTAAATAAAGAAATAATTAAAAACAAACAGACATACTTTTTTTTTTTGGAGAGGTTTTTGCTATAGGGCGCGTGCACTCGCCAGAAAGACAGAGAGAGACAGAGAGATAGAAAGCGAGAAATCACCCCCCAGGGGGGGATGGCCACCCTGCAATCCCTTCTCCTCCATTCTCCTCTCGGGATCTTGGGCATGCACGGGCATACGCCCAGCATGAATTTAAGCCACCGGGTCCGGGACGTGAACCGCCGTCAACTCCATGGGAGTTTAGCGACATAGCCATTACGCTAACTCCTGTTCCCCAAACAGACATACATTTCTTACCATAGTCCATAGGTCAAGAACTCAGCATGGGTCCATCCCCCTTGGGGCTGCTGAGTTGTCACACTGCAGAATGACGAGGCTCCGCTCCGCCTGCTCTTTCCCGACAACATCCACAGCCAAGCAGACCTCATGTGACAAGGATAGCTTTCTCTTTTCCTGCCCCCATTGGTCTGCACGTGGGCTTTGTAGGGTTGCAGCGGATTCAACCTTGACCCTATTTCTTGTGAACTAATTGTCCTGGCTTGTTATGCAAGGAAAGAATTCTCCCCTGGGCTCCGTCTATTAGCCCCCCTGCATTGGCACACGCCCTCTCCCTAGACTCAGAAAAGCTGCCCGTGGTGTGGTGCATGGGCGAACGCGTGTGAGTGAGTGTGTGTCAGGGGTGCCAGGGGTGGGATGCTGGATGCCCTTCACCTCCCATGAGTGCTACGGTGGAAACACACAATTTTCAATGTTCACTTTCCCATCACTCTCTTCCCATTCTAACAAGTAACTCTGCTCCCAGACCCCCACCACCAAACCATTGTCACAGCTGAAAACATCGCCATGGATTTCTCTCAAAGGCTTCCCCAGGGATGGGGTCACCCCAATGAGGACTGCCCGGAGTGTTTGTGAATGGAAGGCAATGCCTGTCCCTGGCAGGGCAGCAGCAGCAGTTTCCAGCTTACAAGGGCGGCCAGAGAACCGTCCTGAGCAGCTCCTCACCGCACTCTGCTCCTCTAAACAGCCCTGTGATTTCCTACCACTTACCGCAACCGCCGCTCTCCAAACTCCTTTTGTCAACCTTTGGCCATGCTGCACCAGGGTGGCCTTACTTTGGAGGTTCCATCCTGGATGCATGTTGATTCACAGGGGGCTTTTAAAAACATAGGTCCTGGGACAGCAGTTAGCGTAAGGCTATGTCACTGGACTCCCATGTAGTCGACCGCTATTCGAGTCCCGGACCTGGCAGCTTAAACTCACACCGGACGTGTATGTGTGTGTGCCCCAGATCCTGAGAGGAGAATGGAGGAGAAGGGATTGCCGCATGGCCATCCCCTCTGGGGGGTGATTTCTCGCTTTCTGTCTCTCTGTCTCTCTCTGTCTTTCTGGTGAGCGCACGCGCCCTATAGCAAAAACCTCTCCAAAAAAAGAAAACAAACAAACAAACAAACAAAAAACAGGTCCCACTCCAGAGAGTCTGATTTAACTGGCCTGGGCTTTGAGCTATTTGAATGTCCCTGAGGATCAGGCTTCAGTGATTAGCCAGCACGGATACGCTGTTATCAGGTGATTTCCTCTGCAAATAATGATGAAGCTAGGATCGGGGGACGGGGTCAGGGAGAGAGTTGGGGTGACAGACTAACTGGAGCGTTGAAATAAATGCATTCCACTGTCTAGGGAAGTTTCCTCTTTTCATTGATTCCATTTTCTCCTTTTCTTCCTTCTTCCTATTTTTTGTTATAATTATTCAGGATTAATTCCATTTGATGCATCCAACCTAGTATACCATTGCAGCCAAAAGTGAGGGTGAAAAAGACAGAGCAACCTACAGCTTAATGTTGTTAATTCCTCCTAGCTCACCGTCTCACCGAGCAGTGGAGGAGGTGTGGTGGCACGTACACCCGAGGAGTAAATGGGAATGAGTCAATGCCCAGCTGGGCTGAGCCTGGCCCACCCCACATAGCCAGCTGTTGGACTTTCTAGAAGCACAGACCGAAGTTGTCCTGCTGCTTCCCAAACTCTCGGGGTCCCCTTTGTGACTCAGTGGTTACATCTGAAGGCAGCCAGGCCTCAAGCCTCCGCCACATGCCTGTGGATTGCAGAGTCTTTCTGTCTGCTACGACCATCACATCCTGCCGTCTGCCAGGCAGGCTAGTGAGGGAAGACGGTCAGTTCAGCACTTCCGCCATTAGATTTTTCTGGAGGAAGCCCTGAAGAGCCATTCTTGATTATCCGTGAGGCCTCTCTTTCAGAATGCTACTCTTTGATAGTCTTAGGAAAACTACTGAAGCGTTAAGTTTAGGTGTCGATTTAAAAAGCCATTCGGGTGATGAGTTAAGTGTGGGCGAGTCGAATGGTGTCTGTGCAGTCGTGGGGTTTACGGTTGCGCGCTTCAGACCAGCCGCTACCAGAATTAGGAGTGGAGAGGAAACGAGAGAAGGGAAACGGTTTCCACGACCAAAGGCCCCTGGTTGGTGTGGTACGTGGTTTCCAAACGTTTAAATATCATTTAACTATTAGTATAGTAGCAATAGTTTATGGCTATTGTACCTGATCTTAATTCAAGACAGTCCTAAGACAGTCCTAGCCCGACTGGACAAGACTGTGACAGTGTGTACAGATCTGCAGTGTCACGCACACGGGTATTTATTTTACCCACAGTCCTTCAGTGCGTATTTAACCTAAGGGACAGCCATACTGTGTGTAACAGAATGAATGCGACCTTGTACAATCATGGGCTTGTTCGTTTTCAGACCCATTCCTTACCCTTCACCTGTGCTGCCTTGTATCTCAGGGGGTGTGGATCCCTACAAACAGGTTGTCCTGGCTCCCAGGTCACCTAGGTGCAGCTGGGCTCAGTCAATGAAAAGCACTGGAGAGGGAGAGGAAGGAAAAGGACAG
>NW_006198015.1:125883-127629 GCF_000334495.1 Tupaia belangeri chinensis | reverse complement strand
CCCTAAGCCTCTCAGCCATGGCTGTTGCCTCTGATAGTAGCTATGGCATGGCTCCAGCCCCTGCCAGAAAGGGCCACACCATGGCCCCAGATGCCATCATTGGCCCGGCACCTGGGGCTTGGAAACTCCACCTCCTCCCATTGTTCCTGGAGCCCAGGATTGGAAGTGACTTTCTGCTGCCACTAATCTAAGCTTTTTTTAGACTCTCTGATACCTGTGCAAGTAATTCCCTATCTTAGATTCCTCCTGTTATAAACATATGCAGGGGTTTCTATTGTCCTGGTTAGACCCTGACTGAAACAAGTATCATAGTTAAAATACATCTTCCTTTAACATGGAGCGGCTATTCGCAAATTCCTTAGAGTTGTGGCTATACATCTATTGTTATCTGTAATCCTTTCTAGGGTACTTTCTTTTATCTATTTACTTTTATTCCCAAGTAAAATTCTGAAGTCCTTCAATGTCATGCTTGTGAATTCTACTGTCTTGAGCTTCAGAGCATGGCCTAATTTTACTCAGTATGTTCGTATGATAACTGTAATAGAGACAGTGAATGATTATCGTTCATAACAGAGCTACTGCTGTATTTTGCAGAAGCGGCCCACATTCATTCTTGAGCTGTACGTGTGTATCTAGCCACAGCCTCATGGAGGGACGATCTGCTAGTAGTTACAGTAAAAGGAACGCTCGTAACTACTTTGGAACTCAAAGTCATTATATCTCCCTTTTTAAGGGATTTATTTTTATTATTACTTGCAGTGTCTTTCTTGAACTTTTGCCTAAAATCCTCTCTCCTGCTGACTGCAAATTCAGATCGACCGCATTACTCCAGGAGAGGAGCGCATGAGTGGGTGGATTACCTTCCAAGGGCCCTCAGCTAGTCAAAGGGCCCTCAATTAAAGCGAGTCCATTTGACTATGATTTCCTGTCTTCCCTTCCTTCCTCATCCCACCTAAGCCTAAAGAACGCTGTAAGTGTAAGAAGAGCACACAGAAGAGTGAGAATTTCAAAGATGGAGCCCGGCACTGTATCTGTCAACAGAATATGCGACTCTCTGATTAAAGATGGCAGGTTGAGGGCCAGTCAGGTAGCACCGTTTTTAAGGTGGCTGGATCCCACATGGCCACCTACGCAGCTATGGTCCCAGACCTGGCAGGTTGAAAAACACTCTAGGTGGGACCAGCAGTTGGTGTAATGGCTATGTTGCTGGACTCCAATGTAGTCGACTGTGGTTCGTGTCCCAGACCCAGTGGCTTAAAACTCACACCCGGCACGTGTGCATACATGCCCAAGATCTCAAGAGAATGGAGGAGAAGGGATTGCGGTGTGGCCATCTATCTTGGGGGGTGATTTCTCGCTTTCTGTCTCTCTGTCTTTCTGGCACCCTATGTCAAAAATCTCTCAAAAAAAAAAAAAAAGAAAAGGAAAAAAACACATTCCAGGTGTGTGTGTGTGTGCATGTGTGCCCAAATCTAAGAGGAGAATGGAGGAGAAGGGACTGCAGCATGGCTATCCCCCACAAGGGGTGCTTTCTCTCCCCATCCCCCCCTGTAAGTGCACATGCCCCGTAGCAAATTAAAAAATATAAAAGGAAGATGTACCATGCTAGCTTCATCTTCACTGACACCCCATTAAAATGATAACAAAGACATTTAAAAAGTAGTAAGCAAACCCCCAGGAACGGTAAAGAGATTCTCAGAGGACAAGTAATTTCAGAGAACTTCTGGAGGCTTGACAGTGGAGGAA
>NW_006198015.1:119405-125852 GCF_000334495.1 Tupaia belangeri chinensis | reverse complement strand
TGGTAGAAGAAGGAAGCAGACAAAGGAGGTCAACCCTATATTACGTGAGCAGGGGTTGGAGGAGGTGAGAACTAAGTAGGGAATCCTTTCCAATGCAAAACTTGGTAGACTAAACAGTTCATAAATATCAGCTGAGTGAGCAATTAATAAAATACCACAAAAGGACACTTGGCCTCTGTCTCACTCAGCAGCCAGACAGGCCTTCTCTCTCCTCTGATTCCCCTCCCAACTCTACCCCCCAAAAACCCAACAACGGTTTTCTCCTCTCTACGAAATGCAATGGCGGGACCAGCAGTTAGCATAATGGCTATGTCACTGGACTTCCATGTAGCGGTTCGAGTCCTGGACCCGGTGGCTTAAACTCACGCCGGGCGCATGTGCATGCGTGCCCAAGATCCTGAGAGGAGAATGGAGGAGAAGGGATTGCAGCGTGGCCATCCCCCAGGGGGGTGATTTCTCGCTTTCTGTCTCTCTGTCTCTCTCTGTCTGGCGAGCACACTCGCCCTATAGCAAAAACCTCTTCAAAAAGAAAATGCAATGGCTGCGAAGATAAGACTGGTGACGTACTGGCATTTAGGAGCTTCTTAGCTAGATAGCTGGGTCCCCATCAAATAATTAAAAAGGGTTAGTAGCAAGTAGCACTTAGTAGCACTGCAGTTAGCACATTATGTATTAGTTCATTTAATGCCCACTGTCACAGCCTGGCAGCGAAGAGATGGGGTGTCCCACAGGGAAGTGGGCTGTGGATGGAAAAAGGACAGACAGAGAAAAGCAGGGTTGCACAGACCCGACATCTCTGATGGAGATCACTACAGCCCCCGAGCCGCTCCGTTAGGGAGAGTAAAGCCAGGAGCTTTCTCGATTGACTGTGGCTGAGCACTTCCCGTCCCATGGTTCTAAGCCAGTCTCCCCCGGCCTTCTCTGGCTAACACTCAGCTTCCTTCTTCTACCGGCCAACAGCAGACTCTGTCTTCCGAAGAGCTTTCGCTGCACCACAAAGACTGTGTGTACTTATTCTGTGGCTCCCTGCAGCCCACAGCTCTAGAAAGCAGCAGAGGCAGAGAGGGTTAGTCTGAGATCGCACAGAAAGTAACTGGCAGAGCAGAATCACCCAGGACGAATCTCCATCTGGTACACTAAACCAACAAAACAACCTGCAAAGGCCTGCCAGCATCGTCCTGCCTTGTCCTGAAAAAGACAACTGAGGATGACCACCTACTTAAAGAAAGGCTACAACATGAAAGATAAAAATAAACGTAAGAATGACCGAAGAAGAGAAAAAAGAAGTAAGAATCAGAAGGGCAGAAAGAAACTCTTTATTAGCATTCTCAGAGAAATTTGAGGAGCTATCACATCATAACAACAGTAATGCAATGAAAAGAATAATCAGGAAACTGCAAAGAGCCCTTCCATTTGTTTTTGAAGCCAGAGGGTGGTGTAGTAGTTGAGGCGCTGGACCCCCACATGGCCGATCGCAGTTTGAGTCCCAGACCGGGTGACTTGAAACTTACACTGGGTATGTGTGTGTGCGGGCGTGCCTGAAATCCCAGGAGAATGGAGGAGAGGGGATCGCAGCATGGCTGTCCTCCATGAGGGAGGGATTTCTCACTTTCTCTCTGTCTCTCCAGCAGGCACACATGCACTATGGCAAAAATCTCTCAAAAAATGTTGTTTTTTAAAAAGATATACATGCAGGGCCCAGCAGGTGGCGTGTTGTTTAAGATGCTGGGCTCCCATATGGCTGACCATAGTTCGAGTCCCAGACCTGACAGCTTGCTTTCTCACTTTCCCTCTCTTTCTTTCTCTCTGTCTCTCTCTCTGGTGAGTGCACATGCCTTATAAGAAATTTAAAAATAATAAGAATAACTAGAAATTTAAAAAATAATTTATTTTTTACAGTTATACATGCAGTGCAGTCAGCCAGTGCCATGGTGGCCTAAGGCAGCTGAATCCCACATGGCCGACTGCATAGTTCAAGTCCTATATCCAGCACCTTGAAAAACACGATAGTTGAGCATGTCCTCAAATTCCCAGGAGGAGGATGGAGGAGAAGGGACTGTAGCATGACTGTCCCCCCTGGGGGTGTTTTCTCACTCACTGTCTCTCTCATTCTCTCTCTCTCTCTCTCTTCCCCTCCAGCAAGTACATGTGACCTATAGCATATTAAAAATATGTATGTGTATACACACACACACACACATACACATTCAAGCAAAGAATAAATATTCAAAGAACTCTCCCAGAAAAGGGACAAAGAGATGAAAGTCTCAACAGAAAAAGGAAGGAGGCATGGAGGGCTACCGCAGGGTGTCCCACAGCTGACCAGTGGAAGTCGCAGAAAGGACCAGCCTTTGGCCTGCTGGTGAAGGCAGCTGGATCCCACATGGCTAAGCACACAATTCAAGTCCTTGGAAAAAGAAAAAAATACTGGGTGCATGTCTGTGCATGGCCAAAATCCCAAAAGGAGGGAGAAATGGAGGAGAAGGGATTGTGGCAGGGCCGTGTTCCATGGGAGGTGCTTTCTCATTTTCCCTCTCTGTGTCTGTCTCTCTCCAGTAAGCACACACACCCTCTGCAAAAATTAACTTTTTTTTTTTTTTTAAAAAGAGGAGGAAGAGGAAGTCACAGAAAGAAAAATAAATGAATATTGAAAAACAGGAGATACTTTGCAGAGCTGAAGGACACAGGTCCACAAGTTGCAGGATCAGTACATTTATCTATTAGAGGTGAAGAAAAGATCCTTCATGACATTTGTAATCTGTTCTGGGATCAAAAGTCAGTCTTTTGTGCTCTCTCTGTTGGTTTATTCTAGGAGTGAAAAATGAACAAGAGAGTTTATGTTACCGTGATCATGAAAAATGCTGTCTGCTGTAGATTACATCTCTTCTCCCGTGTAGCTTTTCGGTGCCCTCCTAGTCCGCGGAGTTAGTATTTACCTTCCTGAAAACCTTGGCCGTGACTCTGTCCCTCGGGTCTATCTGATCTCTCTGTACAATCAGGTGTTTGATCAGATCTCCTCTTCTGTTCCCGAGATCACCTCTGCGCCAGTTTGGAAGCTTGCTGTCTCTGCTCCCACACGGGAACTACCCAGGGTCTTTACTGGGTTAGTTCTTTCTGGAGTTACTCCCTGGATTCCCTGGAACAGATCATCAGGCGACTGCTTCAGAAAGGATGTGTGGGTGGTCAGTTTTCTTTTGCCGTTGTATTCAATGACTACATGTAAATAATACTTGAGGAGGAAATGTTTAAGTTGAAAATCATTCTTTTCTTGAAACATCAAAGAACTGCTCCTATAGCTTCTAGCATCAGTGTCGTTAAGGACGCATCGGATACCATTTCCATTTGGGTTTTGTCGGCTGTTTTGGTTTGTTTTGGTGCTAATAACAGAAATACCTGAATTATTTGTCTCGTAATTCTGGTGACTAGGAAGTCCAAAGGCATGGGGGCCAGTGCCTGGCTCACTTCTGATGCTGTGCCCCAGCAAGGTCAGCAAAGTAGATGGGGAGGTGAGCGTACGTGAAGAGAGCAGCTCGTCGACAGCCATGCCTGCAGTAGGGTAGCCCATTCTCCAGGAACTAACCCAGTGCCTTGAGGATGAGAACTCACTCTCACCCCTCTCCCCCTCTCTAAGACAGCAGCATCTTATTCAGGAGGGCTGTGCCTTCAGGATCCAAACACAGCCAGCCCCCTAGGCCCCACCTCCTGCCACGCTCCTGTCACCCCTTACACCAGTACATTTTGTGACCAAGCTTCTAGCATGTGAACCTTTGGGAGACAAATCATATCCAACCATAGCCGTTGGTAAGAACATTATTCTCACCCTCTTAAAATGGGCACAACATGTAGTAGCAATATAAGCATATTGTTTAGGTGTCATTAGGGTTGACCCCGTAGCCTAGTGGTTAAGGACGGGGGGGTGGGAGGGAAGCAGATCCTACATGGCTAACCATGAGGCCAGAAGCTTGAAAATATGCCTGGAGAACTAGCAGGGTGGCTTGGTGGTTATGGCACTGGACTCCCACATGGCTGACTGTGGTTCGAGTCCCAGACCCGGTGGCTTGCTTTCTCACTTTCCTTCTCTTCCTCTCTGTCTATCTCTGGTAAGTGCATGTGCCCTGTAGCAAATTTAAAATAATAATAATAATAATAATAATAATGAATGTCCCGAACCCGCGGGACGAATCGGGGAGGGAAACTCGAGCGAGGGGGCGGAGGTCTGGAACCGGCGCAGCGTCTCAGCACGGGAGCAAAAGAAGTGTCACAGCTCACACAGTGTCACAGCTCTTGATGTTGTAAAGGTTTTGCTCATTTATTGAGGGCTAGAGCGCTTTCTTATATACACAAGGCAGAGGGAGGTAGGCGGGGTTTACAGCGGACCTTATTGAGGACCTGTCAGTTCTGTGTGAACCAGGGGGTCTGCATTCCTGGTGTCTGTGTCAAGGTCGCACCGGCCATTTTAAGCAGTGAAGGTCATGGCAGCCATTTTGATGTGGGCGGCTCCCCACATATAATGATACATATTTAAAAAGGAAAAAAAAAGAAAAACATGCCGAGTGTATGTGCCATGGAGAAATGAAGGAGAAGGCTCTGTGGTGTGACCACACTCCACTGGGAGACGTTTCTCCCTTGCATCTCTGTCTCTGGGAGAAATGCTCAGCTCCCTTGACAAGTCTGTCGTTCATAGAGCTGGAAAAACTCGTGGAATGTCTTCAGTTATGTTACCAAGTAAAAGTTGACTTTGGAATTCATGAAAGAACTTTGAAAAACAATCACCTATCAATAGATAGTGATAGACACTTCTGTTTTCCAGAGGGAGAGGGAGGTAGGGAGAGGGGAGATGGGGAAGAGAGGCGTGAACAGTGGCTCCGAGAAGCCGTCATGTTCGTCTCTCCTGTGGGATGGCAGAGCTTATGTCCGTGCTGAGGCCTGCACTCCGTAGTGCCCTCGCGGATATAAACGCCTGAGTGAATGAGTGTGGCAGATGCATCCTTGAGGGTGCGGAGGTTGCCTCTAGGCAGCATGCAAGGCTCCTGGCTCCAGGTTACCCGTGAGTGGCTGGGACGGCTTCTTGGAGGCTGTCCTGAACTCCAGCAGTTTCCCCCAGTAACCCTCCGCTTGTTCCCCTGCAAGTGTGGACTTGTAAAACAACGCGGCCACTCGCCGATGTTCGCATCCATTTATAACTGCTTTATGAAGTCAACACTTGGGAATCTGGTCTTACCCACATTTCTTCAACCCAGACCATCCTGGTTGGGTTTGTTGATTTCATAAGTCAATAATTCCTTCACTCTCTCTTGCCATGAGTGCTGATTAAGCTGTATCAAAGTGTAAAGCTCTTTAGAAGTCCCATGAATAATATGCACAATGCTTGCATCTCACAGCCAAATTCTTCTCTCTCTTTTTTTTGGAGAGGTTTTTGTTACAGGGCGCGTGCACTCGCCAGAAAAACAGAGAGAGACAGAAAGTGAGAAATCACCCCCCGGGGGGATGGCCATGCCGCAATCCCTTCTCCTCCATTCTCCTCTTGGGATCTTGGGCACGCATGCACATGCGCCCGGCGTGAGTTTAAGCCACCGGGTTTGGGACTCGAACCACAGTCGACAACGTGGGAGTCCAGTGACATAGCCATTACGCTAACTGCTGGTCTCAGCCAAATTCTTTTAATACCGTAGGTATTATTATAAAGATATCATCAGTGACCCACAGAACCCCTAACACTCGAGGTCTCCCACGGGAGCTGCCTGCTAATCCTCCTTCACCCTCATCTCGGCATAGAACTCCCATGCTGGAAGCAGCTGCCTCATGTCCGAGCTCCTCTACCCAGAGTGGAAAGCCACCCACCAGCCGGTCCCACCCTCCAGGTCCAACTCCACGTATCCCCCTTCGTTTCCAACATGCGCAGGCTGCCTCACAACTGAGCTGTGGCCATGTTCACCTTCGCTCCTTCATCCAAGGGGCTTCCCTTTCCCTGGAGACTCTCACTGCCTTCTATCCATCTCTTCCAGCCGACTGAAATCAGGAAATTGAATGGGCAAAGGTTTCCTCCCAGGACCTCTCCTCCAGGGAGTCTTCCCTGACTCACGCAGTCACCATGGCTCTCTGGATCCCCCGTGTCCTGCTTTGCTCGTGGTCAACCCACTGTCTACTGTGTACCTCACGGTCCACTGGCCAATCTCTCCAGTGAGCTGGTGCCTTCCTGGGAGGACCTGCATCCTTCACTCTCCCTGTCTCTCGGAGAAGCTGACGCGTCGCTTTTTGTACAGTGCGGGTTACTTCAAAACTCTGATGGGGTGAGAGGATCTGATTGACTGAGAGAATTACCAGCACAGCAAAGGTCAAGGTCTAGGCCCAATTCCAGGCCTCGTTTCTGTGATTCTTATTTATTTATTTATTTATTTAGTTTTTGGAGAGGTTTTTGCTATAGGGCACGTGCAATCTCCAGAAAGA
>NW_006198015.1:118405-118998 GCF_000334495.1 Tupaia belangeri chinensis | reverse complement strand
TTTTACCGGCTGCCCAAGCAGTTACAGCCAGTCTGTGCTCTAGCCCGCGGAAGGAGGACAGGACTCAGGTTTGCCTCTTAAGTTACTTTAATCACACAGGAAAAGGGGACTTACAATTCAGGATGGGATGAGCGGCGCAGAGCGTCCTGTGCTGGCGCGGTGACGGGGAGGGCAGTCCGCAAGGGCACAGGGAGGCCGCGTGCCGAGTGCACTGGGCGTCTATGAGGCACAGGCGGTGAGCCGGGGGTGAGCTCCATGAAGATCTTAGGGAGCGATGGTGGCGGTGGCCACAAGATGACCGGGGGGCGAATGAGGAGGAGAAGTCCACCCCAGTGATCCTAGAGTACCGAGGTCGGGGCTAGTGGCCAACACTGGAGCATCAAAGACAGTGGAGCAGAGGGCCGTCTGGGCTAGGAGGAGTCAGTGTGCAAACCGGCAGGGCCTCTGGCTGTAAGGGGGTCTCAGATGCAGCGAGACGGGATCTGGCCCGAGCGGAGGACAGAGCCGATGAGCTGGGCTCAGGCTCCTCTTTCTATGTCTAATTTTTTTTTTTTGAGAGATTTTCACTGTAGGGGATGTGCGCTCGCCAGACA
>NW_006198015.1:114192-118021 GCF_000334495.1 Tupaia belangeri chinensis | reverse complement strand
GCGGTCAGCGATAAGCACTAGGGTGTCGGCTGAGTGTCGAATTTCCAGGAACGTGGCTAATGCCGGGCTGAATGTACTGCAAAATGGAGTCAGGTGTGCTCTCGGCAGGCAGGTTACAGCCAAACATTTTCTTCACAGCAAACCACTGACTTAGCGTTAAACACTGGATCAAGTGTACAATTCTCCACAGCAAGTAGAACAGTAGATTACGTATAACACTACTAAATACATATAAAATGATAGGGCCCGGCAGGTGTGTGGTGCTTGCAGTGCTGGGCTCCCACAGCTGTCTCCAACATCCTGAATAGTTCTCAATACGCCTGGATTCCAAAGATCCCAGTGGAGAGGCTTTATCCTGGGCGGCCCAGAAACTTCTATTTCAGGCTCTGAAGCACAAAGAGCTGTTTCTTTTTCCCCAAGGAAAGGGAGCCAGCCCAGAACACAAAACTCAAGAAAATTGCTTTATCATTCTTTTTTTTGGTGATAAGGCCAGAACAGTAAAAAAAACAGACAATAATGAGCCCCCCTGCGTCTTTCTGTTTCATGGGTGAGCCATTAGCCTGTGTGGGTCGTGTGTGTGGTGGGATGGCCAATGTGTGTGTGTGTGTGTGTGTGTGTGTGTTTGGTAGAGGTGCGGTGGGGTGGCCAAAAATACTAACAAAGGACGCTTGGATGCCTGATGAAATCTCAGAGGGCAGCTTGGAGAGAGAAGCCACGGGAAGAAAGCTGAGCCACGTGTTTGCAGCGTTAACTGCGGCGGGGGCCACCGTGCCTGCGACCATCTGAAAGGAGGAAATAGCAGGCTGCTAGAATTTCCGGTGTAGCAGTTGGACCAGGGCTGGTGCGAGGAGCAGGGCGGTGGCCCCAGGGAGAGGGCCTGCATTCCAGAGCCCTGTAGCCTGGTGTAGGGCTGCCCAGGAGGGAATGCCTCTTTCCAACTCATATTAAAGCGTGATAGGGTTAGTAAGGCCCTGTTTGAGAAGGACAGTGGGAAAAGGGACTATGCCAACTCAGGGCAAGTCTGGCATTATGTTGCGTGTAAGGACTGACGAAATTCTGTGTCTGAATCCAGTCTTACACTGAGGCTCAGCTAAGCAGCAGGAAAACCAAAAGCATTTTCATAGCCATCTTAGATCAAGGCAAGCCAGGGATGGGAAATCAGGACAAAGCAGTGTCCCTCTGCCACCCCTCCTCTCCACAGAGCTGGTTAGTGGGTCACGCACCACATTAAAGAGTAGCCAGAGGGAGCCAGTAGGTGGCATGGTGGTTAAAACACTGAACTCCCACATGGCTGACCATGGTTCAAGTCCTGAACCCGGAAGCTTAAAAATCATTCCGGGCACATGTGCATGCATACCCCAAATCCTGAAAGAATGGAGGAGAAGAGATTGTGGTGTGGCCATCCAGCCTAGGGGATGATTTCTCTCCGTTCCTCTCTGGCGAACACATGTGCCCTAGGCAAAAACTTAAAAAAAAAAAAAAAAAGTAGCCAGAGGAGCCAGATGGTGACTCAGTGGTAAAAACTCAACGTTCTGCAAGGTTGACCCACATGGGAATATTCCCAGGTCAGGTCCAGAAACTGCCGCAAGGACCCTAGGCACCCATGTGCTCCTGATCAGGGCTGGCTGAGGCTGGGGTGTTGCATGATGTGGAGACCCTACTGGGACCGCTTTCTCTCTGCCTCTATATCATTCTGTCACTCATGGAAGAAATAGCTAAATAAACCTTTTTTTTTTTTGGTTTCTTTGCTATAGGGTGTGTGCATGCACTTGAGAGACAGAGACAGAGAGTCAGAACGCCAGAGATCATCCCCCAGGGAGGATGGCCATGCCGCAGTCTTTTTTCCTACATTATCCTCTCGGGACTTTGGAGACACACACACACACGCACACACACACACACACACACACATGCATGCGTGCCCCATGTGAGTTTTAAGCTGCTGGTTCAGGGGACGCAAACTGCGGTCGACTACGTGGGAGTCCAGCAACACAACCATTATGCCATCTGCTGATCCTCCTATAAATAAACTTTTTAAGAAAGTAGCCAGATATGATAATATTAGTCCAGGCAGATATGGGGGAAAAAAATTTAAGAGAGAATTTTTGCTATAGGGCTCGTGTGCTCGCTGGAGAGACAGAGAAAGACAGAGAGACAAAGCAAGAAATCACCCCCTGGGGGGATGGCCATGCCGCAGTCTCTTCTCTTCCATTCTCCTCTCCAGATCTGGGGCATGCTCGCACACACAGCTGGCGTGATTTTTTTTTAAGTCGTCAGATCAGGTACTCAAACCACAGTCGACTACATGGGAGTCCAGCAATATAACCATTACATCATCTGCTAGTCCTGATGTGGCAAATTTTTAAAATGAATTTTCACTCAAAGAATTAGACCTTTAAAAAAAAGAATTATTTAATTTTATATTTTAGTATTATTTTTCATTTGACCAGAGAGAAAGAGAGAGGGAAAATGAGAAAGTAAACTGCCAGGTCCAGGACTCAAACCATAGATGACCATGTGGAATCCAGCACCTTAGCCACCATGCCAACTGCCAGCCCTCACAGTAGGCCTTTTAAAGACAGTGGTTACTGTCAGGCTTCCTTATTTATTATTATAAGCAACTGGAAATTATCTTTAAAACTGTATTCTATCTAAGGAACTGAGAACGGGGAAATTGGGGAAGAAAGGAATTGAGCTTTCCTTCATTAGTCATCAAGAACAACTTTCAGGGACAGCAGTTAGCGTAGTGGCTGTGTCCCTGGACTCCCATGTAGTCAACCACAGTTCGGTGGCTTAAAAACTCATGCTGGGCGCGTGTGCGTGCGTACCCAAGATCCCGAGAGGAAAATGAAGGAGAAGGGAGTGCGGCTTGGCCATCCTCCCTGGGGGGTTGTATATGTGTGTGTGTATATATATATATATATATATATTTGTTTTGGGGCCAGTAGGTGGTATAGTGATTAAGGTGTTGGAGTCCCATATGGCCAACCAAGATTTGAGTCTCAAATCTGGCGGCTTGAAAGTCATGCCAGGCGCGTGTGTGTGCCTGCCCAAAATTACTTATTTTATTTATTTATTTCTTTTCCAATTCACTATAGGGCACTTGTGCTCATGAGAGAGAGCATGAGAAACCAAGCTGCCAGATCCAGAATTTAAACCTGGTCAGCCATGTGGGAATGCAGCACCTCAACCACTACACCACCCTGCTGGCCCAAGAATAAGTTCTTAAAAGTTTACTTTGGGGGACTGGCAGGTGGCATGGTGGTTAAGGGTCTTGGACCCCCACATGGCCAACTGTGGTTCAAGTCCCAGACCTGGCAGCTTACTTTCTCACTTTCCCTCTCTCTTGCTCTCTCACTCTGTCCCTCTCTAGTCAAATTAACAGGAATAAATTAATAAATAAAGTTAAATAAAATAATTATTTAAAAAACAGTTTACTTTGACCAGTAGATGGTATAATGGTTATGTTGCTGGACTCCCATGTAGTAGACCATGGTTCGAGTCCTGGACCTGGTGGTTTAAAACTCATACCGGGTGCATGTGCATGCCTGCCCAAGAAGACAATGTAGGAGAAGGGATTGCAGTGTGGCCACCACCCCCACGAGAGGGGGTGAGTTCTCACTTTCTGTCTGTCTGTCTCTCTCTCTCTCTCTAGTGAGCACACATGCCCTATAGCAAAAATCTCTCTATATTAAAAAAATTTTTTTAGATAAAAAAGTTTATGTTGAGGGGAAGCAGCAGCACCAGATCCAAGATGGCTGCCAACAGGAGGCTAATGAAGAACAATCATCCATATGACAGAATTGAAATCACCTTTCCAGCAGAGTAC
>NW_006198015.1:111453-113563 GCF_000334495.1 Tupaia belangeri chinensis | reverse complement strand
AAAGAAAGAAAGAAAGAAAGAAAGAAAGAAAGAAAGAAAGAAAGAAAGAAAGAAAGAAAGAAAGAGAAGGGACAGGTCTGTTGTTAGTAATTAGTGCTGAAAATGAAAACCAGCCACCAAAACCAATCAAGTCATCCCTCATAGCATGAGTGAACAATCCCCAACCCGAGCACCCCCTTCGGGCTGACCTAGGTCAAAAAATTCTGTAAGAATGCTGAAGTGTTTACAAAGAAATATGGGAAAAGCGACCTTGGACTAAAATTTGCCATGACTGATTCCAGCAAGTGTGAACAGAGATGGCGAGCAGTGCATTCAGACACGCCGCAAAGCAGGACTCCGTGGGAAATTGACATGGGCCACCGCCTGGCGTTCGCTTGTGGCGGTTAGTAACTTTCTACAGTTTCCTTGGTCAAAAGTGGCCTAGGTGATCTGTAAAGAAAGGATTAAAAATTTTAGAGGTTTAAAAAAAAGTTTGCTTGGGAACTATGAATGTGATATCTGTTCTTTACAGAAAGTAGTTAGATCCTCCCAAATTATTCTTTTCAAAGTTATATGTATTAAAATATAATATTATAATTATAAAATATAATATTATAATTATAAATTTTATATATATATATATATAAAACCAGTCCATTTTCCCATCACTACTGTCAGTCTAAAGCTTTTCCCCATTATGGATAGTCTCATTTTTTTTCCTAATTTGCCAATCTGATAGGCAACTGACCTCCCCCTTATGAGGGGGTGTCTTCAGAAAGTTCATGGAAAATGCTTCTTATGAAAAAACTATACATGGATTTCAATTTTTATTTTTGGCACCAAAATAAACTCGTACTTTACTTCTTTTTTTATTTTTTATTTTTTTGGAGAGGTTTTTGCTATAGGGCGCGTGCGCTCGCCAGACAGAGAGAGACATAAAGACAGAAAGCGAGAAATAACCCCCCAGGGGGGATGGTCACACTGCAATCCCTTCTCCAACATTCTCCTCTCGGGATCTTGGGCATGGACGCACATGTGCCCGGTGTGCGTTTTAAGCCACTGGGTCCAGGATGCGAACCACAGTCGACTACGTGGGAGTCCAGTGACATAGCCATTACGCTAACTGCTGATTCCCACTTTACTTCTATTTTTTACAAACTTCTTAGAGCCCCTCATATTGTTCTCCTTTGCCCTGATGCTGTGATACTGAGTATCTCTCACATGCTCTTTTACCATTGGTATTTTCTTCTATGACGTCTTTGTTCATATCTTTTGCTCTTTTCCTAACGTCCTGTTTGTTCAGTCAGTGCTGATATTAAACCTCTAATGATTACTCTATTGAAAACATGTTCCCAAACTATGTTATTTGTCCTTTAACTTTGTTTATGGTATCTTTGGCCATATAGAAGATTTGGGTTTGGGGTTTTGGGTTTGGGTGTTTTTTTATTTTTTCTTTTTTTAAGTTTTTGTTCATTTGTTTGTTAGTTTGTTTTTTAAGTTTTTTTCCATAGGGCCCAGGTGCTCGCCAGAGAAAGATAGAGAGAGGGAAAATGAGAAATTCCCCCTAGAGGGGTTGACGGCACCACAATCCCTCCTCCATTCTCCTTTCACGATCCTGGCCTTGCACACCCGTGCACCCGGCATGTTTCTTAAGCCACTGAATCCAGTACTCAAACTGCACAGTTGGCGTGTAGGATCCAGCCACCAGCTGGCATGGAAGGTTTGGGTTTTTATGTGGAGAAATTTATCTGAGATTTTCTTTATGGTATTTTGAGATTTTGTGATTTATCTAGGAAGGTCTTCATCATAAGATTACAAAAATATTATCTTTTGTTTTCCCCCTGGTATTTTTATGGTCCTTTAAAAAGTGTGTATCGTCAATGTTAATTTGGTATATAGTGCAGGCACCAGGCCATTCATTAAAACCAAATATTCTGGGGGGGGCAGCAGGTGGCATAGTTGTTAAGGTGCTGGGCACTCCCACATGGCTGACTACAGTTCAAATCCTGGACCTGGTGGCTTGCTTTCTCACTTTCCCTCTCTCGCTGTCTCTCTGTGTTTCTCTCTGGCCAAATTAAAATAAATGAATGAATAAATAAAATAAAATAAATAGTAATTTTTAAAAAATACA
>NW_006198015.1:93833-94591 GCF_000334495.1 Tupaia belangeri chinensis | reverse complement strand
AAATAGTAATTTTTAAAAAATACATACATATATATATATATATATATATATATATATATATATATATTCCATGCATCCCAAGAAGTAAGCTAAGTTCTTCCATGTATCCGAGGACAATGGTGATAACTCTTCAAAGAAGAAAGGATGTCATCTAACAAAGTTCCAGTGCTCTAGTGGGAAGACTATTAGGGAGACCACATAATCCAACATTTCTAAAATGGTTCTGATTGGCACTATTTTCTTACCAACAGGAAGTTGTCATCCCACGGCGGTCCCTGTGGAGTTCAAGTGGCCCATGATGCTGTGTGTATAAGCCTGTAGGGAGGGGACAGCACACCAGATATGAACTCAGAGGAGCAAGGAGCATTTCTCCTTGGGCAGATCAGGGAGAATATTGGGTCTGGACTTTGAAGGCAAGTTAAAGTTTGATAGACCGAGAAGGTAGGAGAGGTTGTTCCAGACCCAGGGGACATAGGAGCAAAGGCAGAGAAGCACAGTTTGGGTTGGGTTTCTGGAACCACTGGGGGGCTATCCGATTGTCTGCCACACAGGAACGTGGTGAGGGATTAAGTTAGATAGTTAGATGGCAGCCTGGGCTAAAGGTGGCAAGCTTTCAATGACAAGGCAGAGAATGTGTGCCCTATTTCTCAGTAACAGACCCCCACTGAAAGCTTCCTAAAAACAGCTTTATGGAGATATAACTCCCATACCACACAATCCACCATTTACATTCAAGTCTTTTTTTTTTTTTTTTGGAG
>NW_006198015.1:80488-93444 GCF_000334495.1 Tupaia belangeri chinensis | reverse complement strand
GGGGGATAGCCACGCCACAATCCCTTCTCCTCCACTCTCCTCCCGGGATCTTGGGCACGCATGTGCACGTGCCCAGCGTGAGTTTAAGCCACCAGGTCCGGGACTCAAACTGCAGTCAACTACATGGGAGTCCAGCGACACAGCCATTACGCTAACTGCTGGTGCCTAAATTCAAGTCGTTTTCACAGACAGGTGCAACCATGACCACAGTAGACTATAGAATATTTTCATCACCTCAAAAAGGAGTTTCATACCTTTAGTTGTCACCTCCCTGAGCCTCCCATCCCCAGCCCAGCCTTAAGCAACTACTATTCTATTTTCTGCCCCTACAGGCTTTTGTTCTGGACATTTTGTATGAATGGAATCATATAATCATATCATTTGTGACTGGCTTCTTTCACCCGGCATGATATTATCACTAATGTCTTGAGCTACAAATTCTCTAATCAAACTGACTCTTTAGAGAGAAAGGTCTGGGTATGGGATTCCAGAAGGGGGCCAGAAGGCTAAGGAGAACCATTAGGAGACCAGAAAGTAGCTAGCTATTATGGGGTAATACCAGTGTTCATTAAGGAAGCTTTGGGCTGCAAGTAAGAAATGCTGAACTATAAATGGCTTAAATAACAGGGACAAATGATCTTACTAACAGGACATCTGGAGGGAGGTGGTTCTAAATTGGTCCGTGGCTTACCAACGTCGCCAGAGACTCAAACTCTTTCATCCTTTTGTCCACTCTCTTAGTTTTTGCTATTTGCTATAGGGTATATTTGCTCACCAGAGAGAGAGGGAAGCAAGAAATCACCCCCAGGGAGATGGCCACACCACAAGCTCTTCTCCTCCATTCTCCTCCTGGGATTTTGGGTATGCACGCACATGCGCCTAGCATGAGTTTCAAACTAGGAAAATCATGGGATCAAACCCTGGAGTTGGCCCTGCGGGATCCAGCTGCCTTAACTCTACCTGCTGACCCCGTGTTCTGGCTTCTGTGCTCTTTTTCTCCGTTGTTGCAAGATGCCGCTGCTCTCCTAGGATCACTTTTTCATATAATTGCTTACAGAAACTAGCATCTGTGTTACTGAGGGAGGAGACACGTTCCAGGCACCCTGTCCTACAGAATTCCTCTCATGTGCCGTGGCCAGGACCACCGCCCATGCCTTAGTGTCCTGTAGGCTGCCAGTGGACTTACTACCACTATCAGTCTCTGATGGGAGTGAGCTCTGCCAGCAAGAGAGAACTGAGGAGGTGGCTTTTAGGTAGGAAAAAAAAACAACAATATTTACTGCAAGAGCCAAAGATGACCCAGGAAAGTCCAGCACCCTTGGTCCAACAAAGGACAGTCTTTCCTGAAGATAGAATGGTCACTAGGGTCAAGGGGGACAGTAAGGACAAGAAGAATGAAGATAAGGGAAAAGGTGGTGGGGGCCAGCAGGTGGCATGGTGGCTAAGGCACTGGACTCCCACATGTCTAACCGTGGTTCCAGTCTCGGACCCGGAGGCACTTTGTTACTTTTTCTCTCTTTCTCTTTCTCTCTCTCTTTTTCCTTTCTTTCTCTCTGGTGAGTGCACATGCCCTGTAGTGGATTAAAAAAAAAAGATAAATAAAAATAAATAAATTTAATTAAATAATTAACTGAGTCATTGAATGTCTTTTAAATTTAATTAAATAATTTAATGATTAATCATTATTTAATATGAATGAAATAAATATTTTTTTAAAACAGGAAAAGGTGATGGAATTAGTGATCAGGGGCTTACTGGTAACCTTCACTTGCTAGTTTCCAGTGATGCGGAGGAAGAAGAGAGCAGATTACAGAGCTTTGAGAAGAAGGGGAATGGATGGTGGAAAGCCATAGAAACTTTTAGAACAGGAAACAGGAGAGAGATTGAGCGACAGGATCAACCGAAAGGTGTTTTTCAACATAGGAAGACTTGTGGGGGCAAGATGCCTTACAGATACACTCATTTGTGGATTTCATGATCACTACCATAAGTCACAGTCATGGAGATTTAAATATGGAGTATATACAATAATATAAATACACTTCAAAAGCGGAATGTATTTATTTAACATTAAAGTAAACGAGGGCTTCTCAGGCAAGACAGGATATAGAAGCCACAAAAGGGAAACGTTTGGCTACATGCGAATCTACTGTGTTTCATAGTTAACTACACAGTATGAAGTCCAACGATCAATGGTGACACAGAAAAATGCATGGATTTGCAACACGTCTATGTCCCTAAAAATACTCATATTCAAAGTACACCTACGAATTGATAAGGAAAAGACAAATATAGCAATAGAAAAATAGGCAAAGCATATGGAATGGCAGTTCACAAAACAAACCCAAAAAAGCAAATACAATAAACTTACAAAAAGTTATTCCAACTTACCCACGACACTAGTATTTACGTAGTGCTCACGATCACCCAGGTACTTCCTCAGAGCCTTACATGTATGAACTCATTTCCTCATTTCATCTTCACAGCAACGCTAGGAGGAGGAGACGCTTTTTTTTTTTTTTTTTTTTTTTTTTTTTTTTTTTTTGGGGTTTTTTTTTTTTTTTTTTTTTTTGAGAGGTTTTTGCTATAAGGCACATGCGCTCGCCAGGAAAACAGAGAGAAAGAAAGCAAGAAATCACCCCCCCCCCGGGGGGATGGCCATGCCCCCAACTCCATCCTCCTCTTGATCTTGGGCACACACGCACACGTGCCCAGCGTGAGTTTAAGCCACTGGGTCCAGGATTCAAACCGTGATCGACTACATGGGAGTCCAGTGACATAGTCATTACACCAACTGCTGGTCCCGAGGAGAAACTTTCATTGTCTCCATTTGACAGAGGTGGAGAGTGTCTGAAGACTCGTAACCCAGGAAATGCGGCCAGGAAGGGGCAGACTGGCAGCTTCAGAGTCTATGGCCTTCCGCTATACGCAAAGTCAGGAAAACGCAAATAAAGCAAAAGCGAGATGTCAGTTTTTATCCCATCAGACTGCGAAAACTTGAAAAGAGTGGGAACATTCAGGGATGCCAAAAATGTGGGGGGGAGTTCAATCTAACACACTGCTAGTGGAGTATGACTTGCTCTGGCTTTTTTGAACATTATCTGGGAATATGAATTAAATTTAGAATATACTCATGAATTTTAGCCAGCAATCTCACTGTGGACGATTTATTCTACAGAAGTAAAAACATGAAGGTGTAAGTGTATTGTAATTGTTACAGCATTGCTTTAATAACAAGAGATTTTATTTTTACTTTTTATTGGAATAAGATTCACGTGACATAAAATTCGCCACTTAACCTTTTTATTTGTAATCGCCAGAGGGCACATGCCCTTGCCAGATAGAAAGAGAGAAAGCACTTCCCAGTGGGGCCCAGTAACACTGCAACCTTCTCCTCCATTTCTCCATCCCACCACGATTCGGGGCATGCACACGCATGTGCCTGGCACGATTTTCAGGTCACCAAGACTGGGTATCAAACCATGATCAGTCATGTGGAATATGGTTCCAATGCACTGCACTAGGGGCCCAGCCCCACTACTTAACCATGTTTAAGTATATAAGTCAGTGGTTTTCAGCATTTAGAATATAAAACACTTAAAAAAAAATCTCCTAGAGGGGTCAGCAGGTGGCATGGTGGTTAAAGGTGCTGGATTCCCACATGGCTGACTGTGGTTTGAGTCCCAGACCTGGCGGCTTGCTTCCTCCTTTTCCCTTTCTCTCTCTCTCTCTTTTTCTCTCTGTGGTCAAATTAAAAAATAATAAAAAATGGAATTAAATAAACAAATGATTCTTTAAAGAAAAATCTAGAGAAAAAACTATTAGTTCACCAACAAGAATTGAACAATATATAATATAGCCCTATGAAAAATGAGATAGATCCCTCTTTCCAAACTATAATCAGTCTTGTACCACTAAAACATTGGTGTGGTGGTTAAGGCACTGGACTCCCACATGGCTGACCACAGTTCAAGTCCCAGATCTGGTGGCTTGCTTTCTCTCTCTCTCATCTCTATCTCTGTCTCTGTCTCTGGTGAGTGTACATGCCCTGTTGCAAAATCATATCAACAAATTTTTTAAAAATTAATACTTTAAAATGCTTTTTTTAAAATAATTTTTCTTGGGGCTAGCAGGTGGCATAGTAATTAAGGTGCTGAACTCTTCCTAAGTGGCCAACCACGACTCAAGTCTCGGACCCAGCAGCTTGAAACTCATGCCAGGCACATGTGCATGCATGCCCAAAATCCTGAGAGGAGAATGGAGGAGAAGAGATTGTGGTGTGGCCATCCCTCCTGGAGGGTGCTCTCTCACTTTCTCCCTCTCTGTCTCTCTGGTGAGCACATACACATTATAGCAAAAACCTCTCTATAAAAATATTAAATTAAAATGTAAAAATAAATAGATAAAAATTGTGTTTTTCTTTGTCCACGATAGAGCAGGTATGCACATGAGAGAGAGCGAGAAGGGCACCCTCCACAGGGTCTGGTGACACGGTGACCCCTGCCTCTTGTCCTCCAGCCTGCGGGGTCTCGGGCATCACGCGTTCGCGAATGCCTGGTGTGCTTCAGGCGGACGGGGCCAGAGCTCTGAGCCCTGCAGCCGTGCGAGAGCGGCTTATTCTGAGCACTGCTTTAGCTCTGTGTGACTGAGCTGGCTCCGTCCAAACATCTTCGTTTAAGTTGTCTCAGTTTCCCACGTACGTGTGTCATGAAATGGAGTTTCCAACCCCCTCAGTCCATAGAAAACCGTCATTACTTCCTATAAATAGCATATATGATGAATACAAACGAAACAAAAACAGTATTAATTTCTAGTTAGACAACGTAGCCGACAAAAGATTCTAATCCTGAGCTTAGCTCTTTACAAAAGGGTAAAATCCCAACTGTCACAGAGGTATTAAGGACACACGTCACGTGACTCAGTGTCCTTTAATGCCTGCAAGAACATCTTAGCTCCTTGGAGCACACGGCATGGAGGGTCCTAGACTTCTGGAAACGCACCGGTGGTCCTTACCTTTGATCTGAAGAGATGCTCGATGCAGTAAAGTGGACTGTAAAGGCGTGCGTGCTGTTGAACCCACCTTCGGTGCAGTAAGCGACGTCAAGAGTCTTTGTTACGTGCATTGACACTTGTCTCTGAGTACACAGAAGGGACAAATATCTTAAGTTTTGCCATAGGAAACTGCTGTTTTTAAAAGTTAAAATGATCCCAAATCAGCATTTTAATGTACTTCAACCTCATAAACCTAATTATTATTCAACCGAATAAGCCACCCAAGATCTTAACATAGACCTGGGAAGGAATGTGGGGATAGAAAATATTTTAAGATTTTTATTATATTGCTTTTACTTTTTTTTTTTTTCTTTTTTGCCTTAGGGTGCATGCATTCACTAGAGAGGAAAAGAAAGAGGGAAAGTGAGAAAGCACCGCCCATGGGAGATGGCCACCCCACAATCCTTGTCCCCCATTCTCCCACATGCACACGAACCTGGCATGGTTTTCAAGTGGCTGGGTCTGGGACTCAACCCTGTCTGGATTTTGGGAATCCACCATCATGCTACCTGCTGGCCTCTATATTGCTTTTATTCATGAGCATGTATTACTTTTGGACTTTGAACAATATACTATTAAGATTTTTTTAAGATTTATTTAACTTCATTCATTCATTCATTCATTCATTTCAATTCAACCGGAGAGGAACAGAGTGAGAGTGAGAGAAAGAAAGTGAGAAAGCAAGCTACCAGGTCTGGGACTCAAACTGTGGTCAACCGTGTGGAAGTCCAGCACCCTTAACCACCACGCCACCTGCTGGCCCCTAATAAGATGTTTTTAAGGAATAAAGGGAGAGCTACCAGCCTGAGCTGTCTAACCTGCGAATAAGCTGCAAATCCCCAGGTAGGTCACACAAACTTTGGTCTCGGCTAGCGTTTCCCCACCTCAGTACTATGGACGCGTTGGACCAAAACGGCCTTCGTTGTGAGGGGCCATCCTGTGAACTGTAGGTTGTTTATCAACATCTCTGGCTTCTACCTACTGAAGCCAGTAGCATCCTGGCAAAATAACCACCAAAAAAGTTCCCAGGTGTTGTCCCATGTTCTCTGGGAGGCAGAATCGGCCCCGTCCGAGAACCGCTGCTCTGTTCTCAGTTTCTCATCAACCTGGGGAGACGTGGAGCCAGCACTCTCAGCTCTTCTGAGGCACAGATGCACTGGCTGTTTCAGCTTTGAGTGTTGTTTTCTAGGAGCTGTTTTCCTACAGAACCACTAGAGGGGACACTCTGCTACGGAGAGGACAAAAACAGAGCACTCGGGGAATTTTGTTTTCTTCTTCTCATTGATCTGTTCCTGTTTCTGACAGCTCCAGTCTTAAATAAATCCTTTTTGATGTTGAGAGTGATACCTTCACCATAAGGCATGAAGATCTATTTGTCGTGTGCTTTGTGCCATAAAAGTCCATGTTTTTAGATATGGTGGGGGAGAGCAAAATGTTCTTTGCTTTTTAAACATTCTTTGTGAGGCAGTCAGATGAATCAGACCTCTAAAAAAAGATACACGCTTCTGTGAGGGAAGCCTGTGGGACAGCCAAGCTGGGATGTGAAAAAGTCTGGTTCTCTTCCTGGGTAGGCTTCTTCCAGGCTGTGTGTAACATTGAGCAAGTTTCCTAACCGCTCATACGGAGCACATGAAGAAACACACACAGGTGATACTGTGGTTTCAATGAGTCCCCAAAAATTCATGTGTTGCAATTTGGTGGCTACTGTGATTGTATTAGGAGGGTGGAAACTTAATCCAACCATGGTATTAAGAGGTCAGCTGGTGACACAGTGGTTAAAGCACTGGGTCCCACATGGCCAAGTGCACTGTTTGAGTCCCAGACCCAGCAGCTTGAATAACATGCCAGGCATGTACGCACGTATGCCCAAAATCCTAAGAGAAGAATGGAGAAGGGATTGTCATGTGACTATACTTTGTGCTGGGTTATATTTCTCTCTATCTCTCTCCAATGAGTTCGTGTGTCCTATAGCAAGCTTTAAAAAAAAAAAAAAAATGTGTTGCTGAACAGCCTACGGCCTGGTGGTTAAGCAAGCTAGATACCACGGCCAACTGCATAGTTTTGAGTCCCAGACCAGAAAGCTTAAAAACCACACTAGGATCCGCAGATGGCATGGTGGTGGAGGTGCTGGGCTCCCACGTGATTGACCATGATTGGAGTCCCGGTCAGGTGGCTTGAAAATCTCGCTGGTCTCGTGTGCACGTGTGCCCAAAATCCCAAGAGGAGATTGGAGGAGAAAGGACTGCAGAATGGCCATCTCTCTGGGGTGACTTCTTCTTCTTTTTTTTGTTTATATTTACTCACATGTCTTTACAGTATACATCTCTTCTTCCAACACAAAAACCATGCTCTTCAGTCAAGACAAGGGTATTACTATCTCCATTATCAACAGCAAATAGCTTCTCATTTTTTTTATCAGTTAAGCAGAGTTTTACCCGTCCCCCCCTTCCCCCTTCTTCCCTTCCATACTAAACATGTTTTTTGGGGGGGAGCAGGGATGACTTCTGACTTTCCCTCTCTCTCTCTCGCTCTCGCTCTCGCTCTGTCTCTCTCCAGTCAGTGCACGTGATCCATGGAAACTTCAAAAAAAAAATTAACAGCCAAGTACATATGCTTGCATGCTGGAAATCTCAACAAGGAGGGAGAAATGGAGGCGACAGGATTGTGGCATGACCATGCACCGTGAGGGATGCTCTCTCACTCTCTGTCTCCCTCTGGCTCCCTGGCAAGCACACATGTCCTTTGGCAAAATTTTACAAGGTGGGGCCTTTAGGAGGTGATGAGGATTAGATACAGCCCTCGGTGTGGATGCCCATGGCTGTGTGAGGAGGGAAGCAGGCCCAGGCAGACACACACTCTGGCCCTCTCACCCTGTGACTCCCGTGCCCCCTCGGGACTCTGCAGAGGGTCTCTCCACCCCAGCAAGAAGGCCCTCACCTTGACCTCCCAAGTTGTAAGCCGAACAAACCCTTGTTCTTTTTATTTATTTATTTATTTGACCAGAGAGAGACAGAGGGTGAGAGTGAGAGAGGAAGTGAGAAAGCAAGCCACCAGATTCAGGACTCGAACCCTGGTTGGCTATGTGGGAGTGTCCAGAACCTTCACGCCACCTGCTGGTCCCACAAACCCTTGTTCTTTAAAGCGGACTGCCATGACAGAGCTGAGGGCGCTGAGGCCGAGGAGGTAGGCAACCTGTCGAGGGTCGCCTTGTGCATTACGAGGACGGCAAGGACCTGGCTCTGACCCGTCAGTTTCACGGGACATTTCTGAGAGTCAGATGAGATGCAGCTCACGAACAAATGTTGAAAAATAGCAGACTACACACAGATCCAGGGTGTAGACGCCTGGGTAGTGGGAGTGAGAGACAGGGACGGCAGATGTGGTGAGAGGGTGAGTGGCAGATCCCCACAGCGGACAGAAGACTTTCCTTCTCCACCTATTACCAACCACAGAAAGGGCCTCAGTGTACCCAAACTCTTTACAACTGGGGGGAACTTGATGCCCAGGACTTCAGGTTTCCCTCCCACCCCCGTTTCTTTTAAAGTTTATTTTGGGCTAGCCCCATGGCCTAGTGGTTATAGGAGTCAGATCCCATACAGCTGGCCACAGTTTGACTCCCAACCCCAGTGGCTTCAAAGACATGCTGGGCATGTGTGTGTGCATGCCCAGATTTTGATGGGTTAGAGAAACGGGGGAGAAGGGATTGCAGCGTGACCAGACCCCTCTTCTTCACTCTTGTTTCTCTCCGATAAGTGCACATGCCCTCTGGCAATCAAGACAAATCAATCAATAAACCTGTAACATTTACTTTATTCATGATAGGTGTGAGCCCATGAGGAGAGAGAGAGAAACACCCTCCACAGAGTCTGTTCGCACCACAAGTCCCTTCCCCAGCCCTCTAGCTCATCGGGCTCTTTGCACGTATGCCTGGTGTGTTTCGGAACCACCAGCGCGGAGATCCAATCTGGAGTGGGCCATCTGACTTCCAGCACTGTGGCGCCGTAGGCTACCCACCACGCCACCCAGGCGGGGCCAACCTAGGGGTCAACCCCCATCCAAATGGACAGAACCCTTGGAGGGGTATTACTTCATGTTCTTATGAGTTGTTTAAAGACCTTAATGAAAGTGGAGAATCTATTCCAACACAGATTTTTTAATACTTATTTAATTTATTAATTTATTTATCTTTTCATTTGATAGGAAAGGGACAGAGTGAGAGAGAAAGAGAGACAAAGTGAGAAAGCAAGTCGCCAGGTCCAGGATTCAAACCACAGTCGGCCATGTGGGAGTCCAGCACCCTTAACCACCTGACAGCCCCCAACACAGTTTTTTAAACATCTTTTGAAGCCTTGAACCACAAGAGGAAACACATTTCACAGAGACCTGGCTCGCATACATATTATGTAACCCGTAAGCAAAGATTATTTCCAATATAAATAACATCAATTAAGAATAAAATACTGGGGCTAGCAGGTGGCATGGTAGTTATGGGTGCTGGACTCCCATATGGCCAACCAAGGTTTGAGTCCCGGACCTCTGGAGGCTTGCTTTCTCACACACCCCCCCCACACACACACACACTCTGCCCCCCTCTGGTCAAATTTAAATAAATAAATAAAGTTAAATGAAATAATTATTTTAAGAAATAATAAGATACCTAGGCATGGATTAAACAAAAGAAGTGTAAGATTTGCACACTGAAGATAACAAAATACAAAAGAAATTAAGACCTTGGGGCCAGCAAGTGGTTAAGGCACTGGATTCTCACATGGCGGCTGCAGTTTGAGTCTGGGATCTGATAACTTGCTTTCTCACTTTCTCTTTCTCTGTCTCTGGTGAGCGCATGTGCCCTATAGTAAATTCAAATAATAATATCAATAAAATTAAAGAAATAATTCTTGGAAAAAAAAGAGGGGGGCAGCAGATGGCATAGTGGTTAAGGGCGCTGAACTCCTGCATGGCCAACCATGGTTTGAGTCCCAGACCTGGTGGCTTGCTTTCTCACTTACTCTCTCTCTCTCCTCTCTCTCTCTCTCTCTCTCACTCTATCACTCCCTGTTCAAATGAAAATAAATAAATAGACAAATAAATAAAATAATTATTTTTTTAAAAAGTTAAAACTAAAAGACCTAAATATATGTAAAGCCTTCCAAGGTTCAGAGATCAGAAGACTTAACATTGCTAAGATGGGATTGCTCCCCCAAATTTACCTACAGGTATCAAAATCCCAGCTGGATGTTTTGCATAAATTGAAAAGCCGATCCCAGGGCCAGCCAGTAGTGTGGGGCTGAGGCAGCTGGACCCCACATGACCGACCATGTGGTGTGAGTCCCACCCAGCAGCTTGAAAACCACACTGGGCATATGTGCACGCATGCCCAAAACCCCGAGAGGAAAGTGGGGGGGAAGAGACTTCAGTGTGGTCATGTCCTGGAGGGGATGGCTGACAGCGGTTGGCTCACTTTCTTCCTCTCACTTTCTCTCTCTGTCTCTCTAGCAAGCACGCATGTCCTATAGCAAATTTAAAATAAACTTTAAAAATTTTAAAAAGAAAAGCTGATCCCAAAAATCATGTGGAGGGACCAGCAGATGGTATCTTAATCATGCCAGGCACATGATGAGTACCCAAGATCCAAGGAAGAGAATGGAGAAGGTATTGCAGCATTCCCTAGGGAGTGATATCTCATTTCCCCCTTACTGTGTCTGTTTCTCTCTCACTCTGAGGAGCACATGGGCCCTAAGGCAATAGCAGAAATAAATAAATAAATAAATAAATAAATAAATAAATAAAAACTCTTAAAAAATATAGATATACATACAAGGGATCCTATTTTGATACTGCCAAAACAATCTTTTTTTTTTTTTTTTGGAGAGGTTTTTGCTATAGGGCACGTGCGTTCGACAGACAGACAGAGAGAGACAGAGAGACAGAAAGCGAGCAAGCACACCCACGAAATGGCCACACCGCAATCCCTTCTCCCCCATTCTCCTCTCGGGATCTTGGGCACGCACGCACACTAAGCCACCGGGTCCGGGACACGAACCGCGGTCGACTACATGGGAGTCCAGCAACATAGCCATTATGCTAAGTGCTGGTCCCCTTGCCAAAACAATCTTGAAACAGAACAGATGTGGTGGGCCCACATCTGTTCCAACGTCTGAACGTATATGAAGTTACAGTCAACACCACGGTGTGATACTAGCATAAGAACAGGCGTCTAGACAGATGGAAAGAATGGAAGACCCATGAAGAAATACTAATACTTATGGTCAGGTCGGGGTTTTTTGTTGTTTTGTTTTGTTTTGTTTTAGAGACAATTTTGCTATAGGGCATGTGCGCTTGCCAGAGAGACAGACAGAAAGCGAGAAATCACCCCTCCGGGGGGATGGCCACGCTACAGTTCCTTCTCCTCTCAGGATTTTGGGCTCACACACACATCCCCCCCAGCTGTGAGTTTTAAGCTCCCAAGTTTGGAACTCAAACGGTGGTTGACTACATGGGAGTCAGGCAACGTAACCATTACACTATATGCTGATCCTGGTCAAGAGGTTTTTGATAAAGGGACCAAGACAATTCAATGGAGGAAAACAGTAGGCTTTTTGTATTTGTTTTCATTTTTGTCTGTTTGTTTTTGCTATAAGGAATGTGCACTTGCTAGAGAGAGAGAGAAAGAAAAGGCTGCCCCTGTGGCTTCTTAACCTCCATGCCACCTGCTAGCCAGAAAGAGTGGACTTTTTAAAATTAAAATATTTATTTATTTATTTAATTCCATTTGTTACTATTATTATTTTTTTAATTTGACCAAAGAGAGAGACAGAGAGAGGGAGAAAGGGAAAGGGAGAAAGCGAGCCAGTAGGTCTGGGACTTGAACTGCGGTTGGCCATGTGGGAATCCAACACTTTTAACTGCCATGCCACCTGCCGGTCCCAAGAATGGACTTTTTCAAAGGTTTATTCATCTATTTCTTCCACGAGAGAGAGAGAGAGGCACTCCAACTGGGTCCTCATGCCACAACCTGTCCCCAGCTTAAGCCAGCCTGGATCACGGGCACACATGCAAGCCCAGTGTGGACAACTGGCCCACAAATAGACAATGTCTTAAATCAATCTTTTATTTTTGGGACTGTCTTAGAGGGATACAAATATTGTAAGAGCAGCCTTTTCAGGGCTGGCTAGTGGTGTGGTGGTTAAAACATCTGGGTTTCAGATGGCTGACTACATGGTTCGAGCCCTGGACCCGGCAACTTGAGAAACAGGTAAAGTGGAGCATGCAGGCTCAGAATCCTGAGAGGAGAATGGAGAAGAGGAGATTTCGGGTGGTTATCCCCTGGGGAGTGCTTTCTCATTTTCCCTTTTTTTTCTCTCTTTGTCCCTCTCTGGCAAGCACAAATGCCCTATAGCCAGAAAAAAATAAAAAGAAAAGAAAAGACAAAATAATAGTCTTTTCAACAATTGGTCCTAAAACAATTGGATATGCACAAGAAAAGAATGAATTTGGATCTCTACCTCATACCACAAACAAAATCTACTTAAAGTAGGTCATAGTCCTAAACGGAAGGACAAAGACTACCCCACTCGGAGAAGGAAGCTCAGGAGGACATCTTCATGACCTCGGGTTACCCAGGGGTTTCAAAAACACAACACCGAAAACACAAGTGATAAAAGACAAGATTGATAAGTTGGACTTCATCAAAATTTAAAACTTTAATGTTTTCAAAACACCACTAAGAAAGCAAAACTAGGGACCAGCAGTTGGCGTAATGGCTATGTTGCCGGACTCCCATGTAGTCGACCGCGGTTTCAGTTCTGAATCTGGCGGCTTAAACTCATGCTGGGCGTGTGTGCGTGCGTGCCCAAGGTCTTGAGAGGAGAATGGAGGAGAAAGGATTTCGGCATGGCCATGAC
>NW_006198015.1:67657-80436 GCF_000334495.1 Tupaia belangeri chinensis | reverse complement strand
CTGGCAAACACATTGGGCCTATAGCAAAAAACTCTCTTAAAAAAAAAAAAAAAAGAAAAGAAAAGAAAGCAAAACTACAACTCACAGACAGGAAGATAATGTGTGCAAAATACATATCTGACAAGGGACTTGTATCCAAAACGTATAAAGAACCTCTATGATTCAAAGGTAATAAGACAAATACCCCAATTTAAAAATAAGTGAGGACCGGGAACCAGCAGTTAGCGTAATGGCTATGTCGCTGGACTCCCACATAGTCGACCGCGGTTCGAGTCCCAGACCCGGTGGCTTAAAACTCACGCCGGGCGCGTGTGCGTGCGTGCCCAAGATCCCGAGAGGAGAATGGAGGAGAAGGGATTGCAGCGTGACCATCCCCCCTGGGGGGTGATTTCTCACTTTCTGTCTCTATGTCTCTCTCTGTCTGTCTGGCGAGCGCACGCGCCCTATAGCGAAAACCTCTCAAAAAAAAAAAAAAAATGAGGACCAGCAGATGGCACAGAGGTTAAGGCACCTGGGTCTCTCACGGCAAACTAGGCACTTCGAGTCCTCGGCCAGCAGCTTGAAAATCACACCAGGCACGTGTGCGTGCGTGCCCAGAATCCCAAGAGGAGAATGGAGGAGAAGGGATTGCAGCGTGACCATCCCCCCTGGGGGGTGATTTCTCACTTTCCTTCTCCCTCTGTCTCTCTCTCTCTCTCTGTCTCTGGTGAATGCACAAGCCCTATAGCAAAACTAAAATAAATTTTAAAATAAACGAAATAAATAAGTTATTTGAATACACAATCCTCCAGAGAAGAAGTATAAATGGCCAATAAGCTCACAAAATGATGTTCGAGGGGCCAGCAGGTGGCATGGTGGTTAAGGTGTTGGACACACCCACATAGCTGACCATGGTTCGAGTCCTGGACCTGGTGGCTTGCTTTCTCACTTTCCCTCTTTGTCTCTCTGTGTCTCTCTCTGGTCAAACTAAAACTAAATGAATGAAGAAATAAAACTAAATAAATAATAATAAAAAAAAGATGTTCGACATCATTTATCATTAAAGGCAATCCAAAACTACAGTGAGAGATCATGTCACACCCCCAAGGCTGACTGTACTCGCAAAGATAATTACAGTGTTGGTGAGAGTGTGGAGACACGGAACCCTCATGGCTGGCTGGCGAGGATGTGCAGTGGTGTGGCGCTTTGGAGACCGTTTGACTGCTCCTCCCGTTATTAAACCTCGTTACCCTATCGCACAGAAATCCCACTCCTTGATGTCTACTCAAGGGGCATGAAAGCCTAAGTTCACACACAAATAAAAAAGCCTGTTCGTGGACGTTTATAGCAAACTTACTCATGACAAACCAGAAGTGAGAATAACTCAGATGTCCAACTGCTACGTGGGTCAACAGAACGACCCCACGACGGAGTCCTAGTGGGCATTAGCAGGGCGAAGTACTGGAGTACTCTGCGGCCTGGCCAAACCTGGCAGCATTATGCTACGTGAGAGAAGCCGGTCACGAAAGGCCAGGATTCCACGTGTGTGAAAGGCCCAGGGAGGCAAATCTGTGGATGGAAGGTAAATTAGTGGTTGCCCAGAGCTGGGGAGCGGGGACAAGAGAGAGGAGGTACAATATTTTTTCAGAGGGTGACGAAAATGTAAAACTAGATCGGGGACAAGAGAGAGGAGGTACAATATTTTTCCAGAGGGTGACGAAAATGTAAAACTAGACAGGAAAAATAAAGAAAATTAGATGACAGGTCATACCATTTTATAAATGTACTAAGAGTCCTTTGAATTATACACTTTAAGTGAGCGAACGTTATGACATGTAAATTCTATCTGAAATCGTATATTAAAAAAGAATGAATGAGGGCCAGCAGGTGGTGTGGTGGTGAAGGTGCCCGATTCCCACATGGCTTACTGCACGGTTCGAGCTCCTGACCCGACAGCATGAAAGTCACGCCAGGCGTGTGTGAGTGTGTGCGTAAAATCCCAAGAGGGGAATGGAGGAGAAGGGACTGTGGTATGACCATCCCCTCTGGGGGTTGATTTTTCACTTTCCCTCTCTCTGTCTCTCTCTGGTGAGTGTACATGCCCTATGGCAGAAAGCTAAAAAAAATAAATAATAATTAATAAAGTGAGAGAAATTGGAGGTGGCAAGTATAGATAAGTCTTCTAGAGAATTCCTTGAACTCACAGCGGCATTTATGTGTTTGTTTTTAAATGACCGGTCCATCAACACCTTCGTTGTAGCACAGGAGGAGTTTGCTCCGGATGGGGCTGAGGAAGGAGGTGCTGTTGTACTGCGCTGAGTTCCCAGTGGCTAGTTTGCCCAGGTGGTCCCCTGATCATGTGGGCAAACTCTCCACCTGGAATACGGAAGTTCAGTGGGCCAGTATCAACCCCCCCACCCCCCACAACACAAGGCTCTATACGGAAGTTCAGTGGGCCTCTATCAACCCCCCCACCCCCCACAACACAAGGCTCTGCTTCTCGCTTCAGCTTATTGATCACTTCTGTTGCTTCTTTCTTTTTTAAAGATTTTTTTTTATTTGTTTATTTTAATTTAACCAGAGAGGGATGGAGTGAGAGACAGAGGGAAAGTGGGAAAGCAAGCCACCAGGTTCAGGATTCGAACTGTAGTCGGCCAGCCATGTGGGAGTCCAGTGCCCTTAACCACCACGTCACCTGCGACCCCTTCCCTTTCGTTTTCTGTTGGTGTTATCCTGGTCCCACGAGGTAGAAGGAGGAAAGACAGCCTCTGCTCATCTATAAAGAAATACCTGTGTGTGTGAAGCAAAGAAGGCCAGGAGCCTGTGGGGAAACAGCAGGGAGTTGCCCAGAGGCATTTTCTGTAGCGAGGGAAGAAGAGAATAAACAAGGCTTCTGCCAGAAATGCCTGGAATGAAAGCACTTTCCTCAGCCCAAGGTCAGGCTGTGTGGACGCGTGGACAGGGAACCTGATCAGTTGTCCCTGTACTCTCCATGAAAAGCAGGTGGCTTTCTCTCCTCGGAACTCACCCCTGCTCATTCTACCTGCCTCCAGATTCAGAGCCCGGACACCAGCGTTAACTCCTCAGGGTGGCAACTGGCAGGGCACCCGGGAGCACCGTAGCTACCCGGTGTCCCTGGCCAGCAGAGGCATAGACTGCCTGGGCCAAGGAGAGGGGTCCCGTAACCAGACACCCCACCCCACCCCAGGAAAGAAAGCTGTGGATCAACCCTCCCAGGAGGCTGCCCACGCCTGCCAGCCACACCCTGGCTGCGAGGGCCTGCACATTCCTGGCTTGCGTCTTCCATGGAGTGAGACGGTGACCCTAGCAGAATTGTGGGGGAGCGCAACCACAGGAGGGAGAAGGTGCCTCCGCTGTCCTTATCCTGGGCCCAGGCTCCCCCCACAGGTGGGTGTTGTCTTCTCACCGCTCTTTGCCTCGGCTTGAATACAGCCATGCCTGGGCTCTGGGTCCGAGAAGGGGACTTGATTCTTGGCAGAAGAGAGTGGAGAGTGATCTCGTCGCCGAGTCTAGATCTGCCTGCGAGGCCCCGTCTTTTTGCTGTGAAACCACACCTCGATTCCTGCTCTTTCTCTGTGTCTTCGGGTCTTGGAGCTCACGCTCATGTCTTTCTGATCTTGGTCTTTTCACTCATCCCAGACTTATCCCTTTCATTTCACTGACCCTCTCACCCACCCATATCCATGAGGCCAGGAGGCAACAAAGACAGCCAGGGCCTTGGCTCCTCCTTTTTTCTTTTTTTTTTTTTAAGAGAGAGATTTTTTTTTTTTTTTTGCTATAGGGCATGTGTGCTCGCCGGAGAGACAGAGACAGAGAGACAGAAAGTGAGAAATCACCCCTGGGAGAGTGGCCACATTGCAGTCCCTGCTCCTCCAGTCTCCTCTCGGGATCTTGAGTACACATGCACACGCGCCCGGTGTGAGTTTTAAGCTGCCAGGTCCAAGACTCGAACTGCAGTCGACTACATGGGAGTCCAGCAAAGTAACCATTGTGCCATCTACTGGTCCCTCGGCTCCTTCTGAGGTGTTCTGTCCACCGAGGCTCTCAGACCCTGAGTCCAACGGCTAGGCCTCCCTGGCTTTGTCTGCTGGTCCTGGCCTTTATCTGCACTTGGACCAGACAACAATGTGGCCACCCTGGGTAACCCAGCCACCTGCCGAGCCTCAGAACTGGTGTTGACTCACCAACACACCAAGGAGCCTAGAGAGAGCACTCTCGTCATCCCACTGTCTCCCTGTAGCCCCATCTTACCCTTATCTACCTCTCCCGGACAGAACGCCCTTGGTCAGTGTTCCCCCATTCACTCCAGTGCTCCGAATTGTGCTTACAGACACAGGACTTGAGGCCAGCAGATGGCAAAATGGCTGTGTCGCTGGACTCCCATGTAGTCGACCGTGGTTTGAGTCTCAGACCCAGTGGCTTAAACTCATGCCAGGCATGTGTGCATGCATGCCTAAGATCCCGAGAGGAGAATGGAGGAGAAGTGACTGCAGCATGGCCATCCCCCCTGGGGGGTGATTTCTTGCTTTCTGTCTCTGTCTCTCTGTCTTTCTGGCGAGCGCATGCACTCTATAGTTAAAACCTAGGCTCTACTGACTAGCTGTGAGGCTTTAGAGAAGTGCCTTCACCTCTCTGAGCTTCCTCATCTGGAGAGTTGGGAATAATACTAGTGTCAATCTCATGACTTTGCCATTGCAAAATCAATCACTGAAATAATCTTCGTAAAGCCCTTAGCACAGAGACTTGAATGTTCATTGTAAGTATTCGGTATGTCTGCTAGTACTTTATTTTTAAAGGATCATTCATTCATTCATCATATATTTACTGAGCCTCATGCCAGGCATTGGGATATGAATGTCCCTCTTAAAAAGTTCTGCCCTTGGGGCCAGCAGGTGGCATGGTGGTTGGCACGCTGGACTCCCACATGGCCAACCACAGTTCCAGTCCCAGAGCAAGTGGCTTAAAAAAATCATGCTAAGCCCATGTGCATGGCATGCCCCAAATCCCAGGAGGAGAAGGGATTGTGGTGTGGCCATCCTCTCTGGGGAATGATTTCTCACCTTCCCTCTTCCTGTCTTTCTTGTTCTCTGGCAAGCACATGCAACCTATGACAAAAACCTTAAAAAAAGAAAAAAAAAAGAGAGAGAGAGAGAGAGAGAGAGAACTGCCCTCTCAAATGCAGAAAGAACCAGTTCATTCTGGTCCCGGAGCGCAGGGAGCTGAAGCCCATGGCTTATACCAAGGCAGAGGAGAGGCACTGACCACCAGGTGCTGCCCGAGAATGGTGGTGACCGTGCCCTCCACCTTCCCACTCTCTGTTAATACCACCGCAACTCCCTGGGTCAGGTGGGCACCCAAGGAAGAAGGCAGTTGGAGGGGAAGTGAGCAGGGAAACACCCTCTCCTTCTGCTTCCCTTCTCCGTGCGCCAGAGTGGCCAGGCCTCTGCCGCAGGAGGGTGGTCTCCTTCGAGGAGGCCTTGTCGAAGCTGTCTGGTCTGCCCCGGAAGTAGGAAGGGTGGCGGGGGTGGGGAGGCGGCAGGAATGTTCTCCTGGCCTGCTGCTCCGCGTGGCGGGTGTGCAGAGAGGAGGGCCTCTGGACATCAAAGGTTCCTTTTGTCCCTTTCCGAGTGGCAGGGCAACCCGCTGCTGGCGATGCTGGCCCTGACGTCACCCACGCCCGGCCACTGACCTCCCTCTGCAGCCAGGAAACCGGCTGGGGAGCGGCACGCACAGTCGCAGCAAACCTCAAAATAAAGAGGCAACTGCCTCTCCTCCTCCTCCTCCATCTCCCCCCAGTAAGTGTGTCTTTTCCTCTTGTTCTCGCTCTTCTTTTTTTAAGCCTCATGGAAGATTTGACTTGTAGATCAACTTTCAGAATGTAGGAGGTCAGAATGGGTGTCATCAGCAGAAAAATATGTACAGCTGATCTCGACAAGAAGAGGGACCCAGAGCAACAAGGCGGTGGTACCTCCTAAGCCCAGGGAGTTGGCAGCGTCTGGGCTTCAGAGGAGCCGACACCTCTGCGTAAGTGAAGGCCCACCTCTCCGCCACCCCACCGCTCGGTGCCCTTCACTGCCTGGTGCTGCCATCTTGCTCCCTGACTGACACCTGAGGCTTGGCGGCCCCGGCCCAGAGGGGGGAGTTGGCACTGTGTTTGGGAGACCCTCAAAATACAGTCCCAAAGGGATCTGATCTCTGTCTTCTCCCCAGGACCAGCCGAGAACAAAAACAACCAAACCCTGGGGAAATGGCCCAACGGGTGCCTTTCCCGTCAACCCTCTCTTCTGTCTCCTCTTCCTCCTCTGGCAGAGAACTCGGTTTCAGCCCGCCAAAATGTTTGTCCGTAGTTCTAGACCGGTTGCTTCCTGGATCTCACACGAAGTGATCGAATGTAAAAACACACCCTGTCCTGGGCAAATACATGTCCCGAGCCGTGAAATAGGCTTTGCACTCTTTACCTGGTGAAAGATGGCAGCCTCAGTCAGAAAACGTCCCCAGCCCTGCTGCCTGTGGAGCGCGTCCCTGGTCGCGCTGGTGTACCACCTCCAGCGTCTCGCTAGGCTGTTGGTAGAGGGCTTGTGTTCACCCCTGCTGTGCATGGGAGAGGGGGTTAAGTACAAAGATCGCATGTCTGCTTTAACTCTGTCTAAAAACGCTTCGGTCTTTGCACGGTCTGTAATTTTAAAGGAAACGATTTTCACACATACACAAGAACTGCAGAGTACACAGGCACCACAATCATACCCTGATTTCCCTGGCTTCTGAAGTCATCCTGCGTCAGCATCTGGTCTGAGGAGCCTGGCTGAGCAGATCTGCCCCTCACAAATTCTATGTTAAAATGATCAGGAAGTGTATTTCAAAAAGAAGTCTTCTTTTAAAGGCAGTAGGGAAACGTGTCAATTGCTGGAGATAGCGGTGCATTCCTTTGTAAACCGACAACGTCCTTCAGACATTTGCTAGCACACGCTAACGTGTCTGCTTCGTAGGCCCTGCGTTTCACTTTTCTGTTTTATTTTACGGCACCAGGTTCTCTCGAAGTGAAGCTCTGCTGTACGACTTTCCTTCTGGCTGCAAGACCGGAACACTGTGGCCACTAATTTGGTGAGTGTCCCTGGTCCCTTGTGGTTGCTTGAATTTAAGTCTACTACTTCTACTTTTTTTGGTTTATAATAAGGTTTAGAGAAAGAGGGAACGGGCACAGAGTCTCCCGAACCGAGTGATAACAGCAGGATCAAAGAGGACACAGGCTGATTGCTTTAATAGACCCCAAATGTAACTGGCTCAAACACGGGACTGTCTGCCTTCCCGTGTATCGGCACAGGCCGGTGGAGCAGCTCACGCATGCATTTATCTGAGACACAGGTTAAGAAGGGCCCTGCTTTCTGCTCCATGTGGCTTTTGAGGTTACGGGGGCGTCTTTCCTCCTCCGAGGAAATAAAAGAGTGTGAAGCGCACTTGGGAGGTTTCTCATGGCCCATGCCTAGAAGTAGTGTATGTCACTTCCACTCACATCCCATTGGCTAAAATGCAGTCACGTGACCACACTGGCTGCAAAGAGGTCTGGGAAACGTAGTCGCCAGTTCGACAGCCACTTCCCAGGGGCAAGTCCGGAGAGAGTTTCCGGAGAAGAGATAGTTGTGTTTGCCACGGCGCAGGAAGGAACTTGGAAGTGCTCAAGGATGAGGCTGTGGAGTGAGCCGTGGGAGAAGGAGGCGAGCGTTAGATGTTAGAATTCCTGGCACGTTCAGGTCACGTCTGGGCATGTGGTCGAGGAGCAGTGCTGAGAGTTCTCAAGATGCCTTTGTGCTTGCTGACCCTGAGCCTTTAGGCGAGCACCATCATGCAGCCAGCGGCCAGTGAGCCGGAAGGACGTGCTTCCCCACACTTTCCTTCTGGCGGCCTCTCGGTCTCGGGCCGTCCTGGCTCTGTCCCCTGCTGTTGGATCTAGTCAAGAGTTCTGTTCCCCAACTGTGAACTTACAGCCAAGCTCAGGAGCTGTCTGCCACTGGGGGCTTTGGGAAGTGATCCCACCTGATCTGCTCCAAGTCTTGCGACACTTCATGAGGGAGGAGAATTCCCCAACTAAAGGACTTTCAAACCAAGTTATTAGAGAAACATTGAAATGTACAGTAGTCTCGGGACCAGCAGTTGGCGTACTGGCTACGTCGCTGGACTCCCACATGGCTGACCACGGTTTGAGTCCAGACCTTAGGAGCTTTCTCTCTTTCTCTCTCTCTCTCACTCTCATCAAATTGAAGAATAATAATAAATTTAAAAATAAAATAATTTTAAAAAGTAACACAGTAGTTTCTTGGGACCAGCAGATGGCATAATGATTACATTGCTGGCCTCCCATGTACTCAGCTCCAGTTTGAGTTCCAGAACCAGCAGCTTAAAACTCAGGCTGGGTACGTGTGCGTGCATGCCCTAAATACTGAGAGGAGAGCCAAGGAGAAGGGACTGTGGCATGGCCATTCTTCCTGGGGGTGATTTCTGTTTCTGTCTCTCTGTCTTTCTGCCAAGTACTCACACCCTACAGCAAAAAACTCTCTCTCTAAAAAAAAATACAATTATCTCCCCCTTAACTGCAGTTGAACTTTCCTTGCCCCACAGCCACCTGCAGTACCAAACTATTAAATAGATCATTTCAAAAACGAACAAGCCTGGGGTCGGCAGGTAGCATGGTGGTTGAGGGCTCTGGACTCCCACATGGCCAACCATGGTCTGAGTCCCAAACCTGGTGGCTTGCTTTCTCATGTCCCCTTCTCTCTCTTCCTCACTCTGTCCCTCTCTAATCAAATGAAATACATAAGTAATTAAAGTTAAATAAAATAATTCTTAAACAAAAGGACCAATCCCTAACTTATCAATTCTGGGTAGTGTGGTGAAATCTCGTGCTGTCCACTTCATGCTGCCTGGGCGTGAAGCATCCCTTTGGCAGCGTCCGCACGCCACGCCGCTGCCTGCCCGTTAGCCACTTCGTAGCCGTCTCGGCCATCAGGCCGGCAGTTGCGGTACGGCTGTGCTTGTGTTCAGGTAACCCCGTTTTGTTCAGCAGTGGCCTCGGAGTGACAGGGTCGTGATGCTGGCAGTTTACATCTGCTGAAAGGAACAGGCACAGTGGGATGATGTCAGTTCTCAAGCTAAGAAGGAAAGGAGAAGGATTATGTGCTGAGGCCTGGGTAGGGTGTGGTCCTGTCAGTGGTTTCAGGCCTGCACGGGGGCCTTGGAAGAGGTCCTCCGTGGATCAGGGGAAATACTGGAGCCTAAGGAGACCTAGGCTGGGGCTGCTATCCTACCCTAAAGGATTTGGTACAGATCCCAGCTTTTTCTTTTCAGGACAAGTTTAAACCATTTCCTGAAATAACAAGTAGTAAAGTTTTTGTTTTTGTTTGTAGAGGAGAACGCATGCACTGGCCAGAAAGACAGAGAGAGAGACAGAGAGACAAAAAGCGAGAAATCACCCCTCAGGGGATGGCCACGCCACAATCCCTTCTCCTCCGTTCTCCTCTTGGAATCTTGGTCAGGCATGCAATGCACCCAGCATGAGTTTAAGCCACCAGGTCTGGGACTCGAACCGCGGTGGACTGTGGGAGTCCAGCGACATAGCCATTATGCTAATTGCTGGTCCCAACAAGTAGTAAAGTTGTAAGCCTAGTTTGGAGGCCCCTTCCGTAGTTTTATATTGTATGTGGCCTTGGTACAGTACTCCCCTTGCTGGGAAATACCAGAAACTATACGAAGGTACCTTCTGATGCCCCTAATTTAAAGGCCTCTGATAAGCGTGGACTGGAGTCGTTACCTCAGTTGCCTAGCATCTCGTTCTGTGCTGTTGTCATCAATATTTAGCTAATGAATTTTGCCCCTGGACTTGACATTTTTGGCACCCACGTCCACACCCTGAAGAGTGTGTTGTCTATTGTGTGGGAAGGCCAGCTACTGGCCAGTTTGACACAGCCTCTCTGATCTCCAACAGAAGCTGATCCCTGGCCCACTCTCCTATGACCCCTGCCTAGCCTTTGCCAGTCCCCTCTTAGTGGGCTAAGAAGGAATGGAATAGAATAACAGGTGATTTGTCACAGAAATATGTCATCCTCTGAAAGTCCTTTTCCTGGGTTGTTGGGGAATCAGAATTCTGAGCCAGGAGCTGGCTGGGCTAGCAGAGTAAGCTAAAGATAAGACCAGGTTGAATGGTGGAATACAGTGTTTGCTAGAAGGATGTAGTCAAAGGAATAAGGTGAGAACCAGTGCGGGGTTTCAAGTGCTAGAACCAGTCAGGGACGATCTATTGCTGCAAGTTCCAATCTAACAGAGTCTGCCAGGAAGGGCAGAGCCAAAGGCCGCTGACAAGGAGGAAAGCTGTCAGGGGCATTCTTTGTCTAATCACAGCATGTTAATTTCCACTGCCACCAGTATGTTAATTTCAACTGCCACCTATGGCTCCTCAAAGTACTAAGTACACAGAGGCTGACATGCAAGTGGTAGGATTGGGGGGCAGGGGTTGACCTCTTGTTTCCATTTTTCACCATATTGTATGGTGGAAGAGGTGTATTACCACCAAATCAGGTAGACGGAATTTCATTACTGCCGATGGTTGATGTCCCGGGTCCCTAGGACTGTTAGCACTGTTAACCCAGCATGCTAGGCGACCTCACAGACACCAGCAAGGTAGAATTGTGTACAAACACACATTTTGTAAGTATTTAGGTATTTAACATTTTCCAAAAAAAAACATCAAAGTGGGGGCTGTCAGGTGGCATGGCGACGAAGGGCACTGGGCTCCCACGTGGCCGATCGCGGTTTGAGTCCTGGACCTGGCGACTTGCTTTCTCACTTTCTCTCTTTCTCTCTCTCTCTCTCACTCTCTCGCTCTGTTCCTCTCTGGTCAAATTAAAATGAATAAATAAATACATGAAGTTAAATAAAGCAATTCCATTTTTAAGAGTTATTTTATTTAACCTTATTTATTTATTTTAATTTGCTCAGAGAGGGACAGAACAAGAGAGAGAGAGACAGAGAGAAAAAGCAAGTCACCAGGTCTGGGACTTGAACTGAGGTCAGCCATGTGCGAGTCCGGAGTCCTTAACCACCATGCTACCTGCCAATCCCCCAATAATATAATTCTTTAAAAGAAAATCAAAGTGAACATCATGGGGAAAGTTAGACTTTTCTTGAGCTTCCTTAGGTTTAATTTTGCATTCTGCTGGTTTTTCGCCCCATTTTAATTACACCTGATGGGTGAAACTCAAATTTGGGCACCATAGTTGTTCCAGAGCTTAGTTCATCGGAAGACCTTCGCCTAGCCTTGCCGATTCATGAAGAGCAGAGGTGGATGGAGTGCCGGGGCCCAGACCCAGTTGCTTATTTTAACCCGAGAGGTTTTCTTGTTGTCACAACCCGGAAGTGCAAACTCCCTTCTCCCCGGGCCACCATTATGAGCATTCTCTTACTCCCTTCAGAGGGTTTTGCAATAAGACCACGTCACATTCACCACGGGTAAGAATTCATAGTAAGAGAGCTTCGTAATTTCTCATGTTGAAATCCCCTAATTTCTTGTCGAGCACCAACTTGGAAAACACCACACTAAAGGCTTCAAGATTTTGTTTTTAAGTCAAGAAGCCTCTGGTTTTCATCAGAACTTTAAAGCTTCCCCCTGCCTCCAAACTGGCCCTTAAAAAAAAAAAAAAAAGTTCTGCAGAGACTGTGTCAATAAGTAAGGTTATATGCGCAAGCAGTTTGGGCAGCTCAGAAAACCGCATGACAAATCAATATGTCGATGAAAGTCATTACTGTAATTAGGTCAGGGTTGGTGCTTTGACTCCTGACAGTGCTATTCATTTTTTTTTTTAAGTTTATTTCTTCTGTAAGAAAGAGAGAGAATGGAAAAGAGAAATTATCCTCAACAGGGTGTTCACACTGTGAACACCCCAGCCTCAGCCAGCCAGGATCACGGGCCTGCTGGGAGGGTGACCTCAGGACAAGGACCTGAGACCTTCCCACGTGAGTTCAGTATCAGTGTTGCATCACCGCCATGCCACTGAGGCTGCTCCTGCGATGAATGTTTTAAATATCATTATTTTCCAAATTTTTCAATCTTTCTAAATAAACTTCCATCTGGATCCTTAACCCTACTCCTAGCTAGCCAAAGTATGTAATAGAAAGATTTCAAGGCTGTTTGGAAGGGTCATCTCTAAGTCTAACTGAGGCTACTGAACTTACTCAGAGAGACTTTTGACCCAGGCTTCCTTGAAATCTTTGAGAGTGGGTGGATGAGTTCATCTCCAGGGCTCCTGGTGCATCAGGAGAAGAAGGCTAGGAAACCACTCCATGGGAGCACTGCCCTTTGTACCTATCCAACTAGAGTAGAACCTTCCTTCTTGTCTAGAAGCCTCTAATCACGAGTACGGTCTGCTTAGCCTTTGGGGATGAGGTGGGGGTTGGGCATGTTGAGTCAACAAATATGAGTTTGACCCAAGAACAATAACTAAGACATCATTTAAGCTGCAAACTCCCTCCCTTCCATGTCCCAGATCCTACAGGCTGTCATCCTTGAATATAGTGGAAAATAGTATCTGGTGAAAAAGATTTCTCATTGACCCACATTCCTTGGCATTAACCACACCACGGTCTCTCACAAAAGAAGTACCTTAACACTGACCGTAGGCCCAGGACTCAGTCCAGTGTGAGTTCTCGGTGAAAGGCCATAGCTGCTGGGCCTTTCCTTTCCTTCTCTCTTCCTTCCCCCCCCCCCAAACCCCCCCCAGTGTCACAAAGGGGCC